>NC_060958.1:6035712-6168212 GCF_910589235.1 Vespa crabro | reverse complement strand
TCTAGCAATTTAATAATTCCCATGAGTTAGCAATACTATCGTGACACGACGGGAGTACATGTAATAATATATATCACAAATAATAGCTGTATTTGGGATCTCCTTGTATATTGAAATTCACCGAGTTATTAAGCTGATAAGGCACTGTCTTCGTTCCGATGTCCTTCTCTGTCACTCGAGATCATTGTACCTCACGCTTGCTTTATTTCTAAATAAAGTGTAACGCGTGTTGGTGGAATCGCTAATTGAACATCGTCGTCGTCGTCGTAGTATCTAACATCAGCGATGTTACAAAGAAGAAATGCTGAATAAAAAGAGAAAATATTTCTTTCTCTAGGGAAATATATCTTTCGCTAAGGGAATGTCTCGTCTTCGAAATATAAAACCGTGTTTCGTTTGCTACATCAGCAATATCGTGAAAAGTGAATCGTATTTTTATCGTTTCGTATATGAGGCCTCCCAAAAATAAAATACATAAAAGACGCTATGAAAAAGAACGACACGCGGAACCGCTTAATAGCTCGCTAACGAATATATTAGAATGTATTAGAGCGTTGACCTTGAGACACTTGAATTAACTACTAGAGGTAACGATTGGCGTTACAGATTTAGCCTTGCATTTTCATTCCCACGAATAAAAAGAAAATTGCAACGTGTGCGTTGTCATTACGATATAAATTCGCAATGATAATCACGGATCGCAATTTCAATATAAAAAAAGACGTGTATATGTGTATGTATATATTTACTTATATATACATGATTATTGAGACTCGTCGAATATCTTTTAGAGAAATCTTGTATATTATATATATCTAAATGATTAATATCCAGACCGAACTGGTTAATATTAACATACCAAATTGATATCGAAATTAAATTAAATACTTTAGATTTCATATTTCAATCGATATCGTTCGTTATTTCAAAGGAATACTCCACAAATGTTTCCTTCGAATTCGTGCTGCTTTGAATTCGAGCAATTTATTTTTTTTTTCTTCTTTCTTTTTTTTCTAATCGTAATGCACCTAAGCTTTTATTACGATAAGACCGCTCGTATAGAATCTCTCAGTAGTGTAGAAGTTTAACGCTTGCGTTTAGACATGTATAAAAGACGGCTTGTTGAGAAGCTCTTTTCAACGGTTCTACGCTTCCGTTATAACTCTCAAACTCTCAGAGTGAAATGAATAAGACGTATGTATGTACATTATATTGGGCTGCCATCAGCATTCGTCTTCCTCGCGTAATTCAAGAATAGCAGTTAGAGTCTATTTACCGTTAAAAACCTTTATACGCGTTATCGAACGAACGAAAGGGAATGATATCGCAATTGCACGATTAAAAGGAAATCATGAATTATTACTATCACACCGTCGAGTAGATATATAACTCCGTTTTTTTATAGGCTCGTATTTACATATGCGCATGATCGTATTGTAACGAGATAACGGGAAGTTGAGAAGAATAAAAGAGAAAAAGAAAAAGAAATAAAAAAGAAAAAGAGAAAGACAATGTGCGAGCGAAGTTGTTACGAAACAGTAAATCTCCGACAATAATTTTGACAGTCTCTTATGTGTATACATACATACATCTTTACTTACACAACGATATTGCGTAAGAACAAATTAGAATGATTATATCTCGTAGAAATATTTCTCGTGTGTGTAAAAACTTATTTGGCACTGATCGAGTTCAAAATTTGCGGAAATTTTCGAGAAGACCGTTGAACGATATTATAGACGCGAGAAGGGCGTTATAGTAGAATATTAAATCGATATCGAGTCATGCGATCGAGATTAATTACCACGTTGCTAATTAGATTTCTCGTTCCATCTTACTCTAATTACAGTGTGGAGATAACCGCAGCAATTAGCTTCTTATGAATAAAACGATCTCTTTTTACCATTGTAATCGCAAATAAAAGATAAAGCAGTGAAATAGCTGTTCAATGTGAACATTAATTACAATTTATGAATAATCAATCAAGATTTTAATTACCTATATTTTTTGTATGTGCGTTAATTTTCGATGCGGTGTTATCGTACATAAATGTATGATACTACGATACAATATTAGAAATTAAACGTAATTGTAACCTCGACGGCGATACGTTGTTGTAGAAACCGAGGACAGTACAGTTAATTCGAAGCTGATTTAATCAATGGCATGTGTTTTCTTCGTCTTGACTATTTGCACATGTATCTCTCTCTCTTTCTTTCTCTATTCTGTCTTTCTCTCTTTTCAATCAAGGACACCCACGCTCTTCTTCTTTCTTTCTCTTTTTCTCTATCTCCCTCTATCTCTCTCTTCACGCCGTAAGTTATGCAAGTATGCTTAACCCAATTTTCGCGGACGTTTTCATTCCACAGGATAATCGCACTACGTAGCTTTGTTTTTCACTGAATTTCTCCAGCCACAGTTCTCGCGATACTTCGAATGACGTCGAAAGTGAATTTTGTCCATCCGTTTCTTTTACTCTCTTATCTATTAATTTTTTTTTACTATTTATTAATTTTATTCATTTTTCTTTTTTTTCTAACGAGTTTTATTCGTAAACGATTAGAGAGGAGAAAAACAAAATTTATTTATACAAGAAAATTAATTGCACTTTCTATCGACGACAATTGTTTCTTTTTTTATTATTATTTAAATGTAAATACGATATACATGAATAATATAAATTTTACAAATTACATATCGCAATTCTTGAAAAATATAAAAAAAATTAGAATTGATTTATAAACTATAATTTATTAATTTCATATTTTTTTGAAATCGTATTATGACATAAAATATTTTATAATTGTCATTTTAGATTCTATTGTAAAGAATTTAAGTGAAGTGAATATATATATATATTATTTCATTGGAAGGATATTAATAACACGTGACTTTCATTTTATTACCACACATGAACGTCGAAAGTTTTTTTTATTTTATGTGAAACGTTTAATGTGCGTCCATAAAATGTTGCTACGGTCTTTATATTGTATCGAACATACCTAATGTTTCGTTTATGACCATGCTGTAGGAATGATCGCATATATTATGTATGCATTCACATTAATTACAATAGATCGACGCGCGGTTAAATACTCGACAACGAATATACTCGCACACATTTCTTATTGTTATCGTCAATGCATGTGAATATTTTGTATTCTTTTCTATCGCTTAAACTCTTCGATACGAAGGTTTCGATACGAGGAAGAAATATTAATACATATTTAATATCATAAGAAAGTGTCCGCGTTACGAAGTTCGTTTCATTTCGTTTTTTTTTCTTTCTTCGACAAAAAAATAGAATCTTAATGTACCGTTAAATTTTCATTAATACAGTGAATAAAATTGTGAAGATCGAATCGAACCGGTTGAGTAATATTTTCGTGCTTACGTGCATCGATAATTCCAAAGGTTACGATTGTGTATGTTGTTCTCCATAATAGCAGCATATATTATACCACGTTCACTCACTGATGTGTTTCATTAGAGTTTAGAAAATTAATAAGATATATTCAATGAGAATTTAGAAAATTAATAAGATATATTCAATAAGAAACCACATTACAAAACATACATTATGTATCGTTTCGCATATAATCGAATCTTTCTATAAGATCATCGTCAAAAAATGGTGACGAAGGAAATCGTCGTTGACAGTCTCATAGATAGGTGCTCCTTAGTCACGCTACGTATCCTGAGAAAGTATCGTTGAAATTGGATAGAATCAAGCATACGGAGAAGGAACGCGAGCACTTCGACTTCCTCGAGTGGTTTTCATCGATTTCCGAGAATGAGTCGGTCTGCTCCTCGACGATCTGTACTATGCTGCTGCTGCTACTGCTGCTGTCTTGGCTCTCGAGTACCGCAACGCAAGCTTCTCTCGAGTAGTTTTTGTCTTCTTGTACACGTCTCACAAATCGTACGTCGTTCTTCATAATAATAAGCGAAGTCGTTTTGTAAATTATCTTCGACTTTCTCGATTCATAGGAAATACAAATGATTCTGCAAATGAAATTTCTCATTTATGTTGAATGGTTTTTTTTTTTTTTTTTTTTTTTTTTTTAACAAAATTCTCAGATTTTTACCTCTTTCGAGTTCATTAACAAATTTCAAAAAGGATAATCTGAGAAAATACTTCGTTTATGAAGAGTGCATGTACTATGATCAATCTTTTCTTCCATTTTATCAACGCACATACATACGAAAATGTCTATAGAGTTATAGATACATAGATGTTTCTAGCTATAGATGCATGCTATGCATATTTCCATATAACATTTCGTAATATATGAACAGGTGATTATGAAAGTCATATATCTCGGAGCAAGTGGTATTTTAAAAATTTTTTTATTTGCATCGAAGTATTAAATTTTTTAAGAATAAATATACTCACCTATTTTGTGTTTGTCATTATTTTATATATATATGTGTGTGTGTGTATATATATATATATATATATATATATATATATATATATATACATGACGATAAAATGATTTTTAAATAATACAAACCGAAATGTAAAAATATCTCAAAAGGAAAAATATATATACGATTTAAATCACTTTTATAATCATCGGCCCGTATAATCCAACAATATGGCAGTGACGGCGATCAACTCAAGAGTCGAGTTAACGTGTCCGGAAATAGAGCGTGCTGATTTATCAATCTTATCCGAATTTCAACAGGTGGAGATCCGTGAGGACATTCGAGAAATTGGTGAAGGAAATTTGTTACTTCCGGAGTTGGACGGAAGGGTGAAAAGTGGTCTCGACAGAGAGGAAGATTCAAAGGGAGGTTCAGACGAACGGCAAAAAGAAGAAGAAGAAGAAGAAGAAAAAGACGACGTGCAAAAAGTGTCACCACGCGTCACGCAGGGGTCGTGGGTCTATGGGGGGCACCGCCCCAGCGGCCCCCCGGCTCGAATCCAAACAGAAACTGTTATACCGAAATTCGTGCTATTCTGGCACGGGCCAGAACCACCGCCCCGGTTTCGGTGCAACCGTCCAAACGGATGAAGAGGAGTCCATCCAATATCATGAGGCAGTCCAGCCTCACGAAACTTGGTTCTATGATCAACACCGCCGTCAACAAAAGAGCTGGTGAGTTCTTCGGCTTATTTTTTTGCTTTTGTTTCGTTTCTTTTTTCTTCTTCTTCTTCTTATTATTATTATTCTTATTCTTCTTATTATTATTCTTCGTCTTATTCTTCTATTTTCTGCAATACTAATGTCAGTAAGAAGAAAAGGAAAGAAAGAAATAACAGAAAATAGCAATAACATTATTTAAATATAGATTTAAGAAAGTAAAGTAAATTATTTTATCCAGCATTGCGTCTCGTAGATCTTTCAAGTAACAAATTTTCGTTCTTTATCTTACTTCATTAGTAATATGAGTTACAACGACGTGACAGTTATAAAAAGATTTATATAAAGACAGGGAAAATATATTTCAAAGGATGCGACATATTGTTCGTTTTATAATTAGACATAAATTTGTTATGACAATTTACTTACGTAAAAGAACACTATTTCGAGCAGAATTGAAATGTTTATATTTAGCTCTCTCTCTCTCTCTCTCTCTCTTTCTCTCTCACTCTCTATTTCTCTCTCTCTCTCTTTCTCTCTCTCTCTCTTTCTCTCTCACTCTCTCACTCTCACTCACTCTTACTCTCTATTACGAAAGAGGAAAATAGAGATATGTTGATAGAGAGGAAAAGAGACGGAGGAAGTTATCCCTTAACAATGTCACGCGACGAAAACACAACGTGGCGGATGCGTTGTGTCTCTCTTCTCTCTTAGGAATATATCTCGTGATAAGTGTTCTGCATCGTAAGAAAAGATTTTATTCTGATCCCCGCATTCGAGAGAATGAACCGACGAGATAATATACGATTTAAAAAAAATGGATTATATTGGGACGTAGATAATAATAATAAGACAGACACGAGTGAGACCGAATCTGATGATGGTACTTACGAATACGAACAAGAATTTTTCGATCTAGGTATGTACATATATTACGTTTCCGTTTCTAAACAGACATCGAATACACCGGGGTCGTATCGTGATCATAATTGTCGTTTCGTGATCAAGAGAATCATGCGAATTCTCAGCAACTTGGTTATTACGTTCGATTAATTGCTTCGTTGCAGATCGATGAATTTATGTCGAGGAATTATAGACAATTTTATTCCAACAATTCGGTATATGTAAATGTGTATATTTTGTACGTTGTATATTCCGTGACATCCTTGAAAATAACCTATTGGGAACGAGAGAGAGAGAGAGGGGGGGATGTGTATCGTTGTTAAAGTGGAAGTGTTATTTCGAATTAAAATAGAAAAACTAACGAATGAAAACATATACCGATGGATCGAATTTATAACGTATATGTCGAGAGAGTAATATTTCAATATACAATATCTCCTCGCATGATGTGCTGAACTGTGTACCTCGCATTGACCTTTTTGTATTCTGATCGTTTTTCTACGAATATGAAGAAAAAGTAGAAAGAGAGAGAGATAGAGAAAGAGATAGAGAGAAAGAGAGAGAGAGAGAGAGAGAGAGAGAGAGAGAAAGAGAAAGAGAGAAAGAGAAAGAGAGAACAAGAAGTTTTTAAACAGTCGTTAACTCATCTTGACATCAATAATACGTATGTATACATTATTTACGTATAATCTAACGGAAGTTATATCAACTTGAAGAGAAAAATTAATTAACTAACAAATGCCGCGAAGATAATAATGTAAATTAGCTACAAAGTAACGCAAAAGATAATGTTGTAATATTTATTTTATCATATCGACAATTCTTGTTCCATTGATAACGATAAGCTAGAAAGAAAGATGCGAAAGTAAACGTACATACATAGTATCGGACGCGTATGTTTGTTAGGACAAATCAATTAACGAATTGACTCTAATTCGTAAAGTAATCAGTACCTTCCTTTAGACCCAACGTTTACGTACCAGTTCGAGACAGTCTCTTATACGTCGTGTTATTTTGTCGAGGCCCATTTCTGTCGAGTCTTCGTAAATTTCTATATCGCACATGTACATATGCCGTAAGGACATCAATGTGCGTTATATTATTTATTTAAATAAATCATCGATGTCGTCAATTGTATTCATTTTTAGTTGAAATTTGTATTTTTATTAGAGAAATAAAACGAGAGACGAATAATAAAAGTATTTTATAAAATATCTTTCATATTGTTCGAGATGTATCTTAAATAACGCAATTGGAAAATCTTTTGTTGAAGATCGGACAAAGCCGACAAAGGTCTCGACGCGAATGACCCTATAAGTTAAAAGTATTAGCATAAATTGACGTAAATAAAATCCATTTGACGTGGTCGAACGATGATAAAAGTGTTTTGATAGATCGGAAAGGTAGCATATGGAAAATCTTTCAAGAAATATCAAAATTGACGGCGCGTGTTAAATAGTGCTATCGGAATGAAAGTAAATGTGTGTACGCGTTAATTATATTTAAAATATATGTATATTATACGGTAAATTAGATACGCGTGATATTTCATAATGTAAAAGAGTAGAGTATATATATATATATGTTGTTATATCGGAGTTGATTAAAATAAAAATGGATAGACCGACGTATTCGGAACTACGTGCTCCAAAGAATTTTACAACTCTGATCATGGAAAAGCCATTGTTTTCTTCGTTGGAAGAGTTGCATGAAAAATTAACGGAACTCTTAGGTAATGTGTTATTGAAAATAATTCGACGAGAAGAAATGAAAATATTAAATTTTCATTATTGTTTCTTCGTTAAATTCGCATTTCATATGAAATTTTTTTTATTACATTGTCAATCAAAATCGTCGAGTCAAACTCATGTATGAAAGATTTACTTGGTTTGAATCTGCAAATAATAAACGCGAGACGTTATTTCACATTATAATAAGAAAGTGAGAGCAGAACGCTTAAGTGGCAGTTAACTAACACGCCCAGTATGAATTTGTTAGCCTGTAATACACTTATGCTTGTTTGCTTGTTCCCTAATATATATATATACTTACTTACGCATTCGAGTAATACGATATTCGAAAAGAATGGAAGATAAACGATGAAATGGTATTTGCGAGCGAGGAGGACTTTCGACGTATCCGACAACGAGCATTGTTCGCGAGTTTACTAATGCAATGCAGAGTTGAGAACGTCATATTAACGTAATGTAGAGATGTTTAAAGAGAGAGAGAGAAAGAAAGAGAGAGAGAGAGAGAGAGATAGAGAGAGAGAGAGAGAGAGAGAGAGAGAGAGAGAGAGATTTATAGTGCAACAGTACAGCATCATCGCGTAGTATGCGTACAACACGCATTATATATACCACTTTTAATAACTAACATAATAAGATCGATTATGAAATATATCTTCTAACGGAGGAATAGAATAGTACATATTGTTTCTCATTCTCAACGCATTGCACTTACATTATAAAACGATTGACGAGGCAAAAACGTATTCGATAATTCTCTCGCTCCTACGTATTATTTGTTGAATCGATCTTTTAATTTTGCAATAATCTACAAATAAAACAAAAAAAAATCGAGTTAATACTCACGTATACGAGTAACGAATATTTTTCTATTCCAATGTTGTTCAAAATAAATTGCCTCCATTCTCAGTGGAATTCTTAGAATCGTACTCATTTTATTATCACGATTAAGCAAAGCACGTTTCGTGTACTACTCAATTGTACCCACATAGAATTAAAATGCGTTATATCGTACTAGTATACGATAGGCGAATTTTCGTCTTTAATACTTACATACCGACCAATTGTCTCCGTTCCTTTTCGTATTTTAGATTTTTGTTACAATCTATATCTTAGGAATAAATTCGACGCGTTGTTCGTTTTAATTTTCGAATGATAATTAAAATAATAAATAATAAAAAAAAAGTAATAAAGACGGTAACGTTCGATATTAAATAAATAATAATAATTTTCGATATTATAAGTAATATTCGAGAGAAAGAGAGAGAGAGAGAGAGAGAGAGAGAAACGATGTGAATTTTGTAAAAAAAATAAATTCGAATATCGCGCGTAAACGATGCCGGAAGATTCGTGCAGGGTCGGTGATCTTCGGGTATAGTCGCGGGCGCGAGGCAGCGTCGCTTCTTGTACGCACTAACATGGCGGATCCCGTGAAAGCAACTGAACCTGGTTGCACGGTGTGTGCGTGACGTCACGGCAGGGAGTTGTGTCGCGCGGTTATGCGTTCTTGAGTATCTCCTCCGCCATTGAAAGAAAGTATTTCGCGTACGGTTCGGCGGCTATCTTGCTCTCTTTCACGGTGTATGACGAGCGGCATGCGAAGAAGCGCGTTGGATATATGACGTAGGAGAGGGCGTACGTAAAGGAGGACCGTATTCGAGAAGTCCCGTGGCCGTGGCTGGCGCGCGTGTGTCTTCAATTTCGTGAAAGAATTTAATACAAAGCCATCTCGACGGACCGCACAACACGTCCTCTCTTATTTTTACGAAACCGGCTGTAACGACGGTGGTAGTTAAGTCTCCGGTGGCGGCAGGAGAGCGCGCGCGCGCGCGCGTCCGTGTGACTGCGCGTGAGAAGAAGATATATTATATACGCGTTGAATCTTCGTACCGTGGTGTGCCGTGCCGTGTCGTGTCGTGTCGTGTGTGCTCCTGGTATGCTCGCAAGCTCGCTACCGATAATCCTTTAGCAAAGCAAGCTTTGTAATATTACGCGTGGGATAAAAAAAAAAGAAATAAAACGTACCGTTGTTTTCTCTCAGTCGGAGAGTATTTTCTACTCTTTACAAAAAGAAAGAAAAAAAGAAAAAAAAAAAAAAGAAAAAAGCTTTTTAACGCGCGTTGCATCTCGCCGCGCGTGTGTGTGTATGCGAGATGGCCGGTAAGTAAGCGGCACACGCAGCTCTCTCTCCCTCGTATTCTCTTGTCCGCGTTGCGTTTGCTCATATGTATCTCTCTAATTAGAGAGAGGTAGAGATAGAGATAGAGATAGAGAGAGAGAGAGAGAGAGAGAGAGAGAGATAGATAGAAAGATAGAGAGAGACAGGTTACTCACCACGAGTACTCTTATGTATATATATATGTGTATGTGAAAATATATATATACACACACACACACACACGTCTCTAGTACGCGTGTCTCTATCTATACGCGTGCCTTACGGAGCAAGAAAAGAGAAAATAAAAAAGTGATAGAAAGAGAGAGAGAGAGAGAGAGAAAAAGGAGTAGAGAGCCATCGAGACAGCGTGATTATTCTTCTTCTGCGTCTCTCTTGGCTCCTCGAGTTTCTTCGTCGCGTTCCTTACGTACATTTGTCGCGTTCCTCTTTGTGCAACCGTTTCACCGTGCCGCACCGTACCGCGGCAGGGTGAACCTTGACCTAGTTATCTCGTGGGGTTCACGGGTATATATCTGCAGCAGCGCTACGTGCAACCGGGGGCTTACCTTCCGCCATTTATCTCTTTCTCTTTTCTCTATCTTCCTCGATTTCTTCGCATATTCTCTCGAATAATATTATCTCGCACGCGCCCACCGCACGCCGCGCGCTCGCGATTCTACGCTCTCCTCGTGCGTCGCGCGAGGCCAGATGCGCTTGTCGCCGGTAGCGACCGCGACGGCGACGGCGACGGCGACAACGGTGGCGACGGCGAAGCCGGTAGCGGCCTAGAAGCATGATGGATTACGCCGAAACTTCAAGTAGGATCGCTTTTACCTTTCCTCTGTGTTCGATTTTGTCGTTTAACTCACGCGTGACCTTACACATACTCTCTTTCTTCCTCTTTCTCTCTTGCTTCTCTCTCTCTCTCTCTCTCTCTCTCTCTCTCTATATATATATATATATATATATATATATATATATATATATATCATTCTTATTCCTTTTCCTATTCTTGTTTTCTGTCTCTCTTACGCTATCTTGTCTCGTCTTCTTATATTCTGCTACTACACTATCACTTTTCTATCTCTTCTACTCCAATGTTATCGTTACGTCTTCCGTGTTCTCATAGTGATCAAATAACAGCCATGTCGCGGAGTTTTATGAAACATTCTTTTGTTTTTATTTTCTTTATTTTTTATTTTTTTATTTTTTAATTTTTTTTTCTTCTTTATCGGCACCCTGTGTCGCGTCGTTGGTGTTAATTCGTCGCAAACATTTCCATCTCGTCGCAATTGTTTTTAATGTTTCTAACCTCCTTTTGAGCTTACAATTCTTCATGGTGTTTAACTCTCGATTATGCGCCAATGTATGAATCTATGAAATTCTTCACAAAGATAATTGTGTGTGTGTGTGTATGTGTGTGTGTATTGGTTGAGTAAGGAAACTTCATTTATACATGTGCACTTATTATTTATATCAGGATGTTTAACATATAAGGATGAACATTTAGGGATTCTTGTTGTTCAGGATTTAATAAAGATTCGTCTTTATGTTACAGGCAATGGTGACATTCAGTGGTGTTTTTCGCAAGTGAAAGGGACTTTGGAAGACGACGTTACCGAAGGCAAGCATTTATTAAGAGGGTTTTATAAAGGGGATTACTTTAATTACTTTCCATTAGAAGAACAATATGCTATTACCATATGATAATATGAAAAAGCTTCAAAATTATAAGTTATATAATAATCCTTGCATTGTTTTCTTTCCTTTAATTATGTACTTATTATTACTTATTGATATTTCAGCTGATATAATATCGTGTGTTGAATTTAATCACGATGGTGACCTTCTTGCAACTGGGGATAAGGGCGGACGAGTTGTTATTTTTCAAAGGGATCCTATTGTAAGTATTAACGAATATCCTGGGAATGTATTATAAACCCAACTTATTCTCTACCTGTTTCATTGAATAAGAAAGTATGTCGATTAATAAGAAATTATATACCATGTTCGCGAACATGATAATATGGTTCTCACTCGTGTGAGACTTGTATATACATTTAGTATTTAGGATACTAATAACTGATATGTGCAAACTGTTACTACGTTTGCAGACAGTACAGTCATTACCAAGAAGTCAGTATGAGTAGCCATGATTTGAGGTAGAGCTTATGTAACTTCGGACAATCTTGTATAGGTGATCCTTTATTGAGCTATAATAGCTTTTCACTGACTCTATTAAAGGTAACACCATGTTCGCTTAAAAGATACTATTGGTAAAGTGGTTGTATTGAAGTTAGTTTATTCAATTAGGTGATTAATCATTTAAGGAAGACATTGTGACCATTAATTTTTAGTGCAAATTTATAATTGGTACTGATGCATCATCATTGCGCTTTGATTATAGAAAATATTTAGAAAAATATTTCTTTATACAGAGTAAAAACAGTATACCACGGAGAGGTGAATATAATGTATACAGCACTTTCCAAAGCCATGAGCCTGAATTTGATTACCTGAAATCATTAGAAATAGAGGAAAAAATTAATAAAATTAGGTGGTTAAAAAGAAAAAACCCTGCACATTTTTTACTTTCCACGAATGATAAGACAATAAAATTGTGGAAAGTTAGTGAAAGGGATAAAAGAGTGGAAGGATATAATACGAAAGAAGAGAATGGTGCGATCCGGGACCCTGCCTGTATAACTGCCTTGAGGGTGAGTTTAATAAATGCAATAGAAAGAGAAATTCATTTAAAACCATTGAAAATTGTAAGTAAACAATGCATATTTTTATTATTTAGGTGCCAACTATAAAACCAATGGAATTAATGGTAGAGGCATCACCAAGGAGAATATTTGCAAATGCGCACACTTACCATATAAACAGTATAAGTGTAAACAGTGATCAAGAAACGTACCTCAGTGCAGATGATCTTAGAATTAATTTGTGGCATCTTGAAATTACTGATCAGAGTTTTAGTATCCTTTTTTAATCGATAATCATATGTGTTTCTTATGTAATTAACATATATAATATTTGTGTTGGAAAATCTATAAAGTTTCCTTAATGATAATATACAGATATAGTAGATATAAAGCCTACTAACATGGAAGAATTGACAGAAGTCATAACAGCTGCAGAATTTCATCCTGTAGAGTGTAATGTCTTGGTTTATAGTAGTAGCAAAGGGACCATCAGACTTTGCGATATGAGATCTGCTGCTCTTTGTGATCATCATAGTAAACTTTTTGAAGAACCAGAAGATCCGACCAATAAGAGTTTTTTCTCAGAGATAATCTCAAGTATAAGTGATGTTAAGCTCAGTAATTCTGGTAGATACATGATTAGTAGGGACTACCTCAGTGTTAAAGTGTGGGATCTACAAATGGAAACAAAACCCATTGAATGCTATCCTGTAAGTAACAGATGCTTTGATAGAATAATTTTTTTCTCAATACCCTTTTTTATGAGAATGTAATTATTTAATGCATTTTATTAATGTTCATATGGATAATTTTAGGTACATGAATATTTAAGATCAAAATTATGTTCACTTTATGAAAATGATTGCATCTTCGACAAATTTGAGTGCTGTTGGAGTGGTAATGATTGTGCCATTATGACAGGCTCATATAATAATTTCTTTAGAGTATTTGATCGTAATACCAAACGTGATTTAACTTTGGAAGCAGCACGTGACATTGCCAAACCAAAAACTCTTCTGAAGCCTCGTAAGGTTGGTTTGCGTTTTTTACAAATTTATATTGTCAAATGATAATTGTATAAAACTTATTTACCTTCTCATATGATAGGTGTGCACTGGTGGTAAACGTAAAAAGGATGAGATTAGTGTCGATTGTCTGGATTTCAACAAAAAAATATTACATACTGCGTGGCATCCATCTGAGAATGTTGTAGCAGTTGCAGCCACAAATAATCTTTTCTTATTCCAAGACAAACTCTAGCACATCTGCATGCAAGTATGCTGCAAATACATATTTAATAAAATTTTAAATAAAGAAGATAACCTATCTGTACAGCAATTTAAAATATAAAATATTAGTTAATTTATTTTATTACAGATAATACAACGGTATATATTGACGTGAGCGAGGCACGTTGAATTAAATAGGCACGGTGAAATAATAGGTGTCTGAATTACACTGACGAAAGTCGACTATTTGCATGTCAATGGTCGACTGACAGAAAAGTGGTGTACATAGCGCCGTCCACACAGCTCACACGTTCATATAAGTTATATATACACCTACATGCAGAGATTTGCACCTGATACCTTGCCACGCGCATACATGTACATAAATGCATGTAAGTTAAGACACATGCATAAAAGCTCCCAAAACTCTTAAGTTGACTAGTTCAAATAAGTTTGCACATGGAGTTACTCTCAATTGATAAAGTGAATCGTCTAATCAATTATTTGACAATTGTAATGACGATTACTACAAAGTTTTCTTACACCAAACGTGCAGCTGAATTTTTAGCTTATTTGTGCTATTACAGTAATTGCGCTACTACACTATGCAGAGACGGTCAGTGAAAATATCTAATTCGCTCATATATTATATAAAAAGTGTTTTAACGTAACGTCTTACGATCAGTTATAAAAATAATACTATCAATGAAAGACAGTGGATATATAACCGATGTTTCGGCAGGAGCTGATTATATAGCACAGGCAATTTGGCTTTATTTATCCACTTGATTATCAAATTGGGTTTTAAAAAAAAAGAAAAAAGAAAATGAATCACTATCACGTGTGCCAATGAGATTTAATCGTTTACTTTCATATTCATGAATATTTTATGAAGATCATTATATAATTAATAATAGTAATAATTATAAAACATGATAGCTCAGTATATAAAGATCATGTTTCTTTACTTTTCTTCTTTCTCGCTTTTTTTTTTCTTTTTTTTTTTCTTTTCTTTTTTTTTCTTTTCTTTTCTTTTCTTTTTTTCATAGAAAATTTACTACTAAATCTTCGTAATAAATTGTTTTGAATATTTATTAGTAAACTCTGTTTAGTGTGCATCTAGCTGAATGAATAACATCAGTTACCAATACCGGAACAAACAAATCTTATATATAGGCCTACACACATTTTCCTATTTTTATTTTCATAATAAAACTATTGTTACGGATATTTCCTATATTGCATTAGCTAATAATAGGATCAAGGAATATATGGCACAAATTTCTGCTTCAAAGAATTCGGATAAAAAATAAAATCTTAAAACGTAAAAACTGTTATAAATGATAAGAAAAGTAAGAAGCAATGTTATGGTACAGCAATAACAAAAAAGAAAACATTCATTTATATGGAATTATTTGTGTAAAAGATAAAATAGGAACTGAGGCATAATTACGAAAAGAATATGGATTTTCTAATATTACTCTTATTAATTATTTATTGAAACGTATATGCATATAAACAGTGAATACATTGCAGTTGTCGATGGTAAGCTGGACTTGCAGACTCTACATGAAGTATGTAATAATAACTTAACTAATAACTTACACGAGTAACGTAAATTTCGAATAAGTACCTATCAAGGGTTTAACTCAGTTTGAGTATGGCTAAAGAGCCAAGCTCTTCGTATCTATGTTGTATTTAGTATTTATACTATCCTTTAAATATTGTGTAGTAGAACTATAAAACCTAAAAGAGACAGAATATAATAAGTTTTATCTTAGGCAAAAGATTCAATTGATGATTGCACTAATTTTGAAATACAAAGCAGGCTTCTTTTAAACAACACCTTCATATATATTTTTTTATATAGTTAGTATATCTCAGCATATACTTATGCAGTCTGGATTTTGCTATGCATATACATTGGGGTGCTCCAAATGTTCTTAAGGCTGTCAATTTTATTTAGTTTTATTTTTCATTTTATAGCGTCTTTCGTAAAAGATAATTTAAAAAATCAACATCATTTTGTTCAATTTTCCTTACATTTATAATAATCTTCTCATCTTTTTAATCTATTTTGTTTTGTTAATGTCTATTACTTTACCGTCAATTTTCTTATCTGTTTTTGCTTAAATAATGGTTCATAAGTGCCTTGAAGCGCATTAAGAGTGCTCGATTATTAAAACAGGAATTCTAAAGTATTAAATTCTTACAGGTGTTTTTAATACGGATTATAATATAAACAATTTCATAACACATGCTACTTCAGGATACAAAGATTTTGGTAATGGAACAGAGAGAATAAAAAGCACTCAAAAATGTATAAAGCACCAGACTAATGTATATTCACGATTAATGATTTTCCATATCAAAAAAAAAAAACAAAAAAAAAACAAAAACAAAAAAAAAACAAAAAAAAAGAAAAAGAAGAAAGAAAAAAACACATTAGGAACTACCTTTACTTAGGAAATTATTTCCTTCGATAAAGAATAAATATTTTCCACATCAACAAACGATTCTTTAACGTTACATGTGAAAAAAAGCAAAAGAAAGCAACACGAGAGAAAGAGAGAAAAAGAGAACTGTTACATATTCTATTAATTATAAGTAACAATAATAGATTGACATTAATTAATTTAAAATCGCACACATTAAAAGTCTTTTAACTAGAATATTTTTTCAAAATTAATGATTCGGAATGATGCAATTAAGTTTGTTTATTAATTAGGATAAACATTTTGTTTTCAACTCATGGAATAATTAACGCATTATTATGCTTCCTGTAATGCAGTTTAAAATTAACAGGCTGCAAACCTTTCTCCATAGTCTTTATTATTAAAAAAAATTTGGAAAATAAGCTTTATAGGAGAAAGACAAAAAATATTTCAATAATAAAAGATCATCTCTCTCTCTTTTTCAAAAATTGAGAATTAGTATAAAGAAAATGATACACAAATATATCACTTTGCAACTTGATATATATCAGCATAATAAAATAGTTAAAAAAAAAATAAATAAATAAAAAAAAAGCTTGAGCAGTTTTAATAATATTGACTGCACTGCATGAATCATGATAATTGCAATATCGTATAAGAGATGTGCATAGAATTTTTGCGAACTTTGAGACTTTGCTCAACGTATAAAAAATTTGTATTATTTATACATCACGTCAGTTTATATATCGAAAATCTATGAAATCTATGTTTGTGTAATGTGTAATTGAAAAATTATCTTATGTAAAAGCAGACCTACTACGTTTAGGAAAGTCGTTCCTTGATGTTAAATATCCATGAAGAGAGACAAGAAAAGATCAAAAAATGAGAATGTATAAGAAAGAAATAATGAAAAAAAAAAAGAAAACAAAAAATAAAAAAAGGTAAAGGTATTATGAAAGATCGATGATCATATACCTTTTTACCTTGTCTAAGGTACATATATTATATAAATACGTATATATATATTAAGAAAATTCATATTTCGTCTTTATGTTACAGTCATCAAAATCGTAACATTACTTTTTAGTACGTAACAACAACATCATTATTATTATCGTTATCATCGTCATCATCATCATCATCATCATCATCATCCCCAACTCATCCTATTAATCCATAGTAGTAATATTACTATTATCTTTTCGTTATTTGTTTCCGTCTTTGTTTTTTGTTAACTGCTATGCAGGTTTAGTCATGGTAATAACGATGATCTGATATCTTGCTTCATTAGATTATAAATGATTTAACTATGTGATTGATTGGTTGTTAGGATTAAAAAAAATGAATCGAATAATGCGATGATGAGAGAGAGAGAGAGAGAGAGAGAGAGAGAGAGAGAGAGAGAGAGAGAGAGAGAGAGAGAGAGAGAGGGAAGGTGTTAGGGAGATAGGGAGAGGAAGAAAGATAAATAATGCAAAAGATCAATCTTAGGACATACATACATACATAATCCGTGAAAATGCAATGGAAAAAAAAAGGAGTCGATTAATGGACGGAGAGAAAATTAAAATTATTTTCGTCTTTATTAAAATCGTTCAGCGAATGATTCTAAAATCGGCGAGGTGGTTGGTTAAAGAGTTAATAAGGAAAACAAAAGAAAGAAAGAAAAAAAGTTTATATTATAAAAGCAATACGATAATAACTTATCTTCTCGAAAACTATCATCCCACCCCCTACTCCAACCTCCACTCTCACTCCTATTCACGGGTAGGAGAAGACACGCCGTAACAATTCTTTCTAATTCTGTTAGATTGCTCGAAATGCCTTACGACTGTCGCTATATCCGTACACATCCGGACTATAAATCTAATTCAAATGAAAAAGAAAAAGAAAAAAAAAAGAAAAGAAAAAAAAAAGAAGAAAAAAGAAACACTGAATATTAAAACGAGATTTAGAACTTTGGCTCTCGCAGGACCTGTCTCGTGTGATAATAATAAATGTCATTGTATCAATTAGCTAAAGCTCTATTTTTATTAACGAGACCACGTACGTATAATCCAGAAGTTAGGATTTTTATAGCTCGCAACTTAAGTGTAGTGTCTTTACTCTTGTATTTGTGCGCGCGCGCGCGCGCGCATGTATGCGGAACGACATGATATAGAAAGAAAAAAAACACATACTACACGCGTATACACGAAATATCCATTTTTGTGTGCGTATTATATATTATTATTCCGCTGAAATGATCTGGATAATTTTATCATCGCATTTAAGAGATCGTTGCGATATTATTATATTCTTGAGGCAAAGAAAGGAAAAAAAAAGAAAAACGAACGATAGAACATAGTGACTGTGCGTACGGCGAACGATACCTAAAAAGACACATACATACGTACATCCTCTTCGCATTTGCACCGAACGATTTAAGTCCTAAGCTATCATAATACATATATAACGAGAAAGAAACAATATAAGAATTTTTGTACAAGGTTTTACGCTATTATTACGTTCTCTCTGTGCTTTCTGCGCTCTTGATTATTTCGCGTATAATTTTCGTTTGTAATGTTTTTCTTTTTTTTTTTCTTTTTTTTTTTTCTTTTTTTTTTACAAAATGGTCACTCTCTTTCGTTCGTTTATATATCATTTTATTTTAATTTTTTAATTTTTTTTCTAAATTCCTAATCGTATGATATATGATGAACGATGCGAAAGAGAGAGAGAGAGAGAGAGAGAGAGAGAGAGAGAGAGAGAGAAAAGGTATAGAGAAATTAGGGCGAAAGAGAAGAAAGAAGGGAAGAAAACTATTTTAGTTTAACTTAGCAGCGAATTGTGCCTCGAGTGACTTATTAGTTGACTTTTCTGCGATCACGAATATTTTTCTGAGCATCCCGATCTCTTGTAACATTCCTCGGTTCTTGTAGATAACGTATATATTAAAATGCAGACAGGAAGACTTTACAAGACTGCTAAGAGAGAGAGAAAGAGAGAGACCCGACGAAACGGAGTTATTAGACAGGTGATCGGTGTTAGGTTGTCAGTTAGAACGAGACGCTAAACAAGAGAATCGCAATTATATGCTCTCGTAAAGCATTATGAGTAAACGAACTATTACTCTCTGCTGATAATATAAATAAATAAATAAATAAATAAATGAATAAAGAAATAAAGGAAAAAAGAAGAAAAAAATAACAAAAAAAGACACTTGTATTATAAACATAGCAAATAATGTTATTAATAGAAAATGTACGAGGAGGCGCGTTACATCTTGGATCGATATTTCATTGTTGAAAAGTTAAAACAACAATGATGGAATATGATTATTGTGTATGTGCTGAACGATGAAAAAATGACCGCAATAGATAGAAAGATTTCAATGAGTGGTGGTATGAACTATTATTAACTGTATATGATGAACGTTTGCGTAATCGCATGTCTGTGAAAAATAACGAAAGAGCGTTTTGAAATCGAGAATAATTTATTTATTCAGTTTACGTCGAACACCCCTCTCGATCGTTTAATTTTACAATCGAGTATCACGCGAGTATTCTATTAGAATTCTTCTTTAAAAGTGACGACGGATATGGATCGAACTATTTTTTCTTAATATATATATTAAATTAAATATACATATGATTTAATTAAGAATTAATATTTAAATATCGAATTAACCACTTTAAGAAGAAGGTGGTATCGTGAAAAGTGATGAAATTTATTCCAAATTAATAAACAAATTCACGTTTTCGTTAACTTAAATTTGTTTCACGATTTAATTTTTTTTATTCTTTATTTTTTTTTTTTTTTTAAATAAATCAGTTCAATCCATTTTACCATCTGAAACTTTTAGAAAGAATTTATATAGAATAATTAATAACGCGATCGTTGCCATGTTCTTAGGATCGATCGATCGATCCTTTGAAAAAAAAAAAAAAATATACGAGATATCGTATGAACAATCGATATGAGAGATTATGCCGCGTATATTCTTAAGACGCAACACCAAGAACATTTTAAAAATCGTGAGAACGACGTCTTTACCACGTAATAAATTTTCAATTATTGCGGGTGACGAAAGTG
This sequence comes from Vespa crabro, assembly GCF_910589235.1. NCBI lineage: Eukaryota > Metazoa > Arthropoda > Insecta > Hymenoptera > Vespidae > Vespa > Vespa crabro. The sequence continues at coordinate 6,147,867 of NC_060958.1, read as the reverse complement.
GACGTATGCTTCCAAATATAATTATTATTTTATAATTCTATGATATCCAGCGCTCCCCCCTCCCTTCCTACTACTACCCCATTCCCCCCACTACACTTCTCCTTTCCCCACTATGGCCGCGCTGCTTTATATTCTTTCACAGCCATCGTACTTATTATCGTCACAATACGTTATAATATAGCGCGCGAACAATAAAAGTACGTATTAAAAACTATTCGATGAAACTGTGAATTTGAATAATAAAATTATCAATAATAAGAAGTAACACAATTCGTCGTTTGTATTAATAAGGTCCGTTGAATTTTTCAATGATTTAAGTTATTTAAAAAAAAAAAAAAAAAAAAAAAAAAAAAAAGTAACACACAACAATACATTAGAGTGGAGGTATTTCGAGATAAAATTTATGCGATGGATTACGTCATTCCATCTTTTTTTTTTTAATTTCTTTTTATTCGTATTTTCATCGTACATTATTTTATCTATTTTTGGAGAAACATATTGTGGCGGATTAGATTGGGTGAGTTAAACTAAATGTTCACGATAATGAAAACTCGTTCCAACAAAATTATTTTATATTGAATATCGCAAATTTAATACGTGTTTTTTTTTCGATGATTTTTAGAATATAATTATGATTAACTGATACGAACTTTATTATTTATTACGGAAACGTCTTCCAAAAGATATATTTACTAAGTACTTAATACTAAAAATGATTATTTGCACAATGCAAGTAACTATTTATAAATATTTATATTCCAGATGTCGCGTCGGGAATTGGCGACGTTGACCATTATACAAGATCCTATTACTAAGGATATATAATTATAACTTTCGAAATTATAATTTCGAATAATATTTCTTAAATATTATTCTTTCTTATTAATAGAATTAATTCATATGATCTTATCAATAAATTAAAATCAAGAATATGCTAGTGCGTATACAAAACGTTTGTTCTTAAAATTGTTTATCCCTTGATTTTATAATAGTTTACACCAGCAATGAAAATGGATATAATTCTAATTAAAGCATTAAATGCCTATAATGCACTTTCTTTATTTCCATAATTAACTTGAATTTCATGATATTTTTCAAGATTCCAATGAGTCAAAGATATGCTAAATTCGTTAATAATAAATCAGATATAGAGTCGAGCGCATTACATTTACATTTTTCTTAAGTACTGTTTTATAATTATGAAAAATTAATTAAACTAGTAGTATTAAACTACGAGATAATTCGTAATTAACATCCTAAGTAAAACTGACAAAAATTAACGTATCGTAACCAAAATTTTTTCCAAATATGCCTGAAATACCGTTTTTTTTAAATATGTACGCATGTTATTAATGTTTAATCATTCTGATATATTCCAACTTATCTTTATATCACCTACCGGAAATAAAATCAATTAAAATTTTAAATTCGAAATCGTTGCATTTGGCTAATATATACGAATACGAATATTTCTTAAGTGAAAAATATTAATTCAATTTTCTTCTGCATTCTGATGAGTAAGTACATCTTCATTTTAGGGTAGAATGGCCGTCTTATAATAACAAGAAAAATTTTAAATAAGTTTATTTTTATAAGTATCAATTTATGTAAAGTATATTTGTTGTTCGCCATTTTGTTGTTAATAGCATTTTAATACCATTTTAATATATCTCCCCATAAGATATTTGCAGGCTAAGTAAGATATTCGCTTGGGTGAACATGGTTAGGACTAAGCTCAGACATTATTTAGTTAATAAAAACATGACTGGACGTATTTAACAGGAAATTACTGAATATACTACTGTATATTCAATAATAAACAGTCATCTCTATCCATTCAAATGCATAACCATATAATAGTTTATTAATAAATGTATATTCTGCAAAAAATAAATTTAAGATTTTTTATTATCAAATATTTTTGGTATTACGAAGAAACACGACTCTTTCATCATTGAATAGTATTGTTTCATTGTTCTCGATTTAGCATTCAAAATTCGAATTTGCAATCGTATTATTACGCAAATAAACATGAGTCTAAAAATAAAATGGTAAATACGTTCTTTTTATTTTTTTCTACACGGTTTTTCAAACAGATTTTATACATGTTCTGACGGATTTAATCTTCAAGGAGCTCAAAGCGTTAAAACTTTTTGGAACACAATTAAAATATACACAATATATATTTTTTCTCTTTAACTCTTCATACAAATGATGTGAGAAATGCATTGCTCAAATTTGGTTATAGTCGCAAATATAGAAATAAAATTTATATACTAACTGTTAGATATTACATTAAATTTATTATATATTAATATAAATTTATATTATCGTGTAAGAGATGTCCTTATTTTAAGTGATCTGAGATGATTACATCTACAGTCTACAGCATAAATTCATTACTGTCGATGCATATCTATGATACGAAACTTCTAAAAAAAAAATAGTACATATGTACATTCTAAAAAAAATGTAAATTTCAGATTTTCAATTATCAGATATTTAAAGTATTGTAATGAAACTTGATCATTTCGTCACATTGAATAATATCAACGTATTTCCAGAACAAAATAAAAGACAAGGATCGGAGTTCAAGGATTAAGGTAAGATATTTTTTTATTTTTTTTTATTTAAATAAGCTTAACGTGAATTTGGAAAATTACATAATAGCTTAAAATGAGTTTCTTAGAAGGAGATATAGCGTTATTATGAAAAAGAGTTTATCGTGGACAATTTCAATAATTACGAACTTACGATTAGTTTCGCTACAAATTTCTATCATTCTATTTAACGTGGAAAAATATCATGAGTGCATATAAGGAGACAAAAGAATCATATAGATTCTTCAAATATGCTAATCCAGAAACAGGAAGTTGTTATTTCCGGATTTGCTGGTAAATTTCCGGAATCCAATAATGTAAAGGAACTGAAAGATAATCTTTTTAACAGCAAAGATTGTATTATCGATGACGATCGTCGTTGGAAACAAGGTTTCGATTATATAATACCTACACGATCTATTTTATTTTACGGAGTAAGCTAACTAGCGTTATATTTTTCTATTGCTATCTATCATAGATCACCCTGAAATTCCAGAGCGAACTGGCAAAGTTAACAATATTCAAAAATTTGATGCGTCATTTTTTGTTGTATATTTTGAACAAGCCAATTCGATGGATTCTATAGGTAATATGTTGCTTAAACATGCTTACGAAGCTTTCGTAGATGTTGGAATTAATCCAAATGACATACATGGAACGAGGACAGGTGTATTTATAAGTTTATGTTTCTCCGAATCCGAGAAAATTTGGCTCTATGAAAAATTTGAGGTAAGCGAAACGATCAAATTAATCAAATGAGAGATTATCTATTATTTATGCGAGAGAATAAGACGAATGATACGTCTAATTAATTGTAAGCAAATGGCTTTGATATCACGGTTTATAGCAGAGATTTGTTGGCCAACAGAATTTTATTATGATTAGGTGTAACTGGACCATCATATATTACTGATTCTGTGTTTAGTTCAAGCATTTATGTGATGGAACACGCTTATAAGGCTAACGTAGAGGACAATGCGATTACGCAATCGTCGGTGGATCAAATCTTTGCCTATATCCAAGCGTGTCCTTGCACTTTAGCCGTTTAGATATTGATTATGTCACCTTGCTTAAAGAATTTTTTTTTCATCGAATTATAATGATAATATCAGACTATTATTCAATCTCTAATCTCTCTAATAGGGGCGTTGGTACAAAATGGTCGTAGGAGATTTTTAAACGAAAATGCAGCTAGTTACGCGCGTAGTGAAACGACTTCGTTAGATGGTGAATACATAAGCATTAATTCTTTCGGAATAAGGTGTGCTAATGCTCACGTTTTACTTAAATCAAATCCGAAAACGAAGATCAATGAAGGATTACCAAGTGACGATTTGCTTAGACTTGTAGCTATTTCTGGATGCACCAAAGAAGCAGTAGTAACTATATTAAATGATGTAAGTAAAACGAATCAATTTTCTTTTTAATAGAAGAAATATAGATATACTATTTGTTCGAATCATGTAAATGCAATTTCAATATTTTTTCCATAGATCGATAATCGATCGGTAGATATTAAATTTATTCATTTTCTTCATGATGTTCACCTTAAAGGAATATCAAATCATTTATATCGAGAATACACAATAACTAATCTTAAATCATCTAACAGAAAAATAAGGGAGATAAAAAATTATTCTGATACGAAGAAGCCAATATGGTTCGTCTTTTCTGGAATGGAGTTGCAATGTTTTGAAATGGATATAAAAATTTTTATTGTAATGTTTCTTCGTATACATTAAAATCAATAAAAATAATGACTATTATAATAATTAAAAGTAATTGAATATAATTTGAAATTTACTAAGTCAAGCTTTGATGAGATTCCCTATATTTGCCAAAGCAATAGAGAAATATGATATCTTGTTAAAACCGCATGGACTCAATATTTATGAGATTTTAACTGAAAATGATAATAGAATGTTTGATAATATCTTATACTTGTTCGTCAGAACTGTTGCAGTTTGGATAATGTTGAAAAACTTTTAACTATTTAGGATAACATATTTAGATGGAAACATTCACACGACTGGTTCGTAACATCTTACAAAAGGCAAGAAAAAATTGTTTTTGGAGAAAGAATGATTGTAATATCAATTATCAATGTAGATTTCGAGTACATAAGCGGTTACATAGTTAATGACAAGAATGGTTATCAACGCATGAGAATCAAAATATGGGAATCATACGGAGTAAATATTACGATCCTTGTCGGTCTCGATTCGACTAAACCAGAAGAATGCAAGCTTATTGTAAAAACAGCGATATATAAAGGATCCTTGAATGCTATACTCAATCTCGCAGTTTCTTTGAGAGACAGTATTTGTAAAAATCAAATGTTGAAAACTTTTGAAGAACCTTTCAAAGCAAAAGCTTGGTCCACGAAATGTTTAGAAAAGGTGACTAGAAAACTTTGTCCAGATCTACAACATTTCGTGGTCTTTTCTTCAGTCTTGTATGGGAAAGGAAATCCCGGCCAAACAAACTACGGTATGGCTAATTAGATCATGGAAAGAATATGCGAAAAAAGAGTAGAAGAAAGTTTACCTGTATTAGCTATTCAATGGGGTGCAATTAGAGACTTTGGTTTTATCACGGACACGCAGAATAAGCAACTTAATATTATCGGTGGTACTCTACAACGAACAATAACATCATGTTTAAGAGAACTCAATCGATTTTTACTACAGGTTAAACCTATAGTAACTTGTATGCTAGTTGCTAATAAACAAGCAAATAGCGACGATGTGAATAATGTTGTTGATATTGTCTTAAACATTATGGGTACATTTCGTCTAAATTATATTCTTATTTTGTTATTATTATTATTATTATTAATCATTATTATTTAACTTAACAACTTGGTAATATACACGTTTTAACTATCTTTATTTGCTTAAAAGTACGAATTTCTGATTGCAGATATTAAAGATTTAAAGACTGTCTGTCACCATACTTCCTTGGCTGGATTTAGAATGGATTCTATGACGGCTGTAGAAATAAGACGTTAGAGCATGAATATGAAATATATCTCACACCATAAGATATTCGAAGCTTAAACTTCGCCAAACTCATGGAAATGAATAATCAATTGATATATAATAATAATCATAATAAAAGTGCTATAAAAAAATATTAACTGATACAAAAATGTTGACGCAACTATTCGATGAAGTACCTTCCTCCGAAATAACTATTCCGCTTAAAACTAATCTAGAGGAAGGTCGGAACGAAGTATTCTTTATTCCAGAAATTTAAGGATATGATAGCGTTTTTGAAAAATTAGAATAAAAAATTAAGTCGTCCGCAACTTGTTTTCAACTGGCTACAAATTATGAATTTACAAACTATAGAGGAGATGGCCATCTCCTGATGGCCAATTCATTACTATCGATATATTTTTGTATTAAAAAAAAAAAAAGATATTTAATTAAACCTAATATTATTAAATCTTACGCATTGACATATTATGTAACTTTATATATTATAGCATATATTAGAAAAACTTAAAGATCGAAGAAATTTCACGTTAGTGGGATATTCGTTTGGATCGCTTATAACATTGAACTGACACGTATATTAGAATCCAAAAGATTTAAAGGCCAGCTAATTTTGATAGATGGTGCTCCTCAGCAAATAAAATCATTTATAAACCAATACATGCATTTATCATGAAAGGAAAAACTAGAAAGCAATATTTTGCTTGGCATCATGAATGCATTTACACCTAGTAACAGTGAACGGATACGATATTTCCTTCTTTCTATTTTTTGTAAGTGTCATACTACTTTTCAAATATTATTTCGCAGATTGTAATTGAATTAAAAAAATGTAAAACGTCGAATGAGAAAATAAATACATTCTTTAATGTGAAATCTTCTGAACATAGGCAGTTACATATGAAAAAAATTCATAAAAGCATTATTCTCTCATATTATGTGAGATTGCAAGCGGCTATGAAATATAATTCAGAACCGATACCATATATAAGAACATCAATCACATTATTTAAACCGAAGTTATTGCCTATATGACACATCGCGTACGATTATGGGCTATAAGAGTTAAATAGTAAACATTCATATATATGGATCATGAAAATAACACTTATTTATTATAAAAATACTTTATTATAATAAATAAATAACACTTATTTATTATAAAAATTATAAAAATTTTTAGATAACTGAAGACAGAATAAAAGTACATGTTGATGGCGATCGATGTTAGAAAATATGAAAATTGCAATGGCAATTAATGATGAACCATTTGAGGATTGTTGCAGAATTTAAAGATAATCTAATGAAAGAAAACTAATAAGAATAAAATTAATAAAATTAATATCCCGAGGATAGATGATTTATATGTGATAAATTATGATTGCATACAAGTTGCTGAAATCTTAACCTTATCTAACAAATTTATTTTAATATTAAAATAAAAATAAAAAACTTAAAATGTAAAATATTGAGTTTTTTGAAATAAAAATTTAAAGGTAGGCACTTTTAAACTTTATGCGACTTATGGGATATCATAAATAATTATTGTCTCTAAATCTAAAACGTCGTAATTTTTTCTTGCGGTTATAGTAGCAGATGTTTTTCTACGGAAGTCCATAATAGATACTAATTTTATTTATTTTTATTATTTACTAATAGATGTCTGAAGATAGAAATATAAATGGCGTTGTTGAACGGGAACACGTCAATTTATAGAAACTCTGTAATTACAAACAGTATTTATTATATTTCTACGAATTATAATATTAGAAGAATTATAATCATAGAAATACAATGCAATTCATATTACAACACGTCGATCGGCACGCCCCTCCTTGGCACTTAGTTTGATTATTTTTCTCTTGAATCGTCTTGTATCGTCGATAAAACAGAAAATCATTGATACCAACCAAATCAACCGGTTAGTGTTTAGGTTGAATGCAATTACCGAAGTGAAGTGAAGTCAGACGTATATCAATAGATTGACAAAATTACGCAAAGAAAAACATGATTGACAGAAACCGATAACCGTCCAAGGTCCATAGAATTTTTTTTCATCGTATAAGATTTTACTTTGTTGATCTTAATAATATAAATTATAAATTATTCTTTGAAATAACGATGCTTCGATTGTAAACTGGAAAAGCTTCCCGAAAATTCCATCGTCTTCTTGGTTATTCTTCCGCTCGAATTGTGCTAAACTGCAAAACGTTCAATTTTGTCAAATATAAGTGCTTGAGAAAAAAGATTTACAAGCACTTGGAAAAAGAACTGTGTATATTTGTTAAATTTTAGTTAGATATTTTCAGCCTTAAACATTGTTTTGTATACGTATCGTGTTGTTTTTTTTTTGTTTTTATTTTTTACGCAGTAAAAATCGATCGATCGTCTGTTGTTGGTTATAACTTGATTCTACGCGCCACTTGATTCTAATCAACGATCTTTGCTTTTCCTTTTTTGTTTTTATATATATCGAAATTTGAAACGTTTATTGCCAACAAAATTATATTTAAGGCAGACGATGTGACTTTTGTAAATCAGTGAATACGTGACTCGAGTGAGCCCGCTGTGCTTGTGTTCTTTCCTAATATAGTTGGATATTTATTTCTACTTATTTCTTTAATATTTTTCTAATATTAAAGAAAATATATATTTGAAGTGTCTTCTTGTTGACTAAGTGGCTCTTTAAATCTTCAAATTCGAAATTTCAGATTTGAAATTTTAATAACTTTTATTCTAAAATATAACAGTGTTATTGTTTGGTATGGTAATTCAAAAACTAAAATTATTGATAGTGCTTGTTAGATTACAATTTCATCGCCTCTAAGAATATCTCTAAGTATATAGATTTGTTATAACAAATTCTGTGCCACGCATCAATCAAAGCATTAAACATGGAATTCCCTTTATGGAATAAGTTCTTTATTTTTGCTGATATTATAATGAGAGTACCACCTTTGTTCATCATCGATGGATTACTTCGAATTCGTCTTGGATTACCAGATGAAACTGTTGTACTAAATAGTACAGACAATGACTTCAAAATTGACAGTGTATTGAATACTTTCGCTGAATCTTTTCCATTGGTTGGTCCAGAATCTTTTTTATTTGAATACTTTAACTTCGAACAAGATGGTTACCAAATGTTTATTGTGATAATGTTGAAATTTATAATATGCTGTTTAGGTAAGAATAACATTTTATTGTAATAAAAATTTAAATATATATCTGTATGTCTACTTATAGTTTTTTATTATGTACACAGTAAATATATATATATATATATATATTTATATATATATATATATATATATATATATATATATATATATATATGTATAAGAGTAATCAAAGTTCATATATTATTAATGTAAAAGTTTTATTTCCCATGCGATAGGGTCAATTATCATAAGTCACCGTTTTTGTCAAGGATGAAAAATTTTACAATTCATATTATTGCTAATCAGCTATTATAATTAAATTTCTGAAATCTAAGAGGATATTCAACTTGACATTTAAAAATGTTAAATTAGAATTATGCTATTTTATTTTATATAATAATTAGTGATTATATAAACAATATATATATATATATAGTAAAAATACTTAATGTGTTGGCATAAAATTTGCAATGATAATTAGTTAATACAATGACTTTTTTGCAGGATGTATAGCGGCTTTGTGCACATTTATGTTATGGACGAAACATCTTATAATTGTGTACTTATATATGATATCTATAGGAGTAATATTTATATCCTATTGGTCTAATGTTAGTACTATCAAAGCTGTTATAGCATATGTGAGCAAGCCTGATTATACAACCAGTATATTGGATGATATATTACATTTGAATCTGACTTCTATTATCAAGGAAGGAACAGGATCTCTGCTTTTTCAAAACTATATATTACAGTGTTTGTTGGCTACCATTTTTTGTTATATACACTTTGCTCCAAGATATTTAATTCTTCAGAAATTGCTGGTAATGAGTTTTATGACACCATCACTTCTGGCTATCCATCCATTACCTGTAAGTAAAAAATGAAAATTTATTAACGTAATTAATAATTATCAATGATTCTTAAATTCGGTAAATTCAAGCTAATATTCATGATTGTTTCAGACATCGATTCTTTATAATGCGCCAGTTTTTGCAACACTGCTTCCATTAGCTGTTTGTAAATTTATTATTTGGTACAATGGCGTTTTAATTCTGAAAACCATTTATATGGGATATGCTCACGCACGCAATTTTATAAGTAATTATGGTCTATCTGCTCTTGTAGAGACAGAATGGTTTCGTCTAAACGTACCATGCGTATTACGTACGTTTTGGTTGTTGAGAATAGGAGAACAAGTTATACAAATTTTGGGGAATCATTATGGAGACGAAAATTTCTCATATTATGATATGCTCAGAACCTTATTGGTAAATGGATGTGAGACTTTGACTGCAGTGTTAGGGATGACTAGTATAATTTCACTTATTTGCCATTATATTGGTTGTTTCTTCCAATGGGTATTATTGACTGAAGATGGAGATGAAAAAAGCATCGGCACGATATCCGCTATATTATTCTACATATTAGCACTTCAAACTGGATTGACAAGCTTAGATAGAGAAAATCGATTAGTCAAATTATGTAGAAATTTTTGCTTACTATTTACTGCAGTATTACATTTTGTACATAACATTGTAAATCCACTCTTAATGTCTCTTAGTGCCTCACATAATCCAGCACTGCATAGGCATCTGCGTGCTCTTGCAGTTTGCGCCTTCCTTATATTCTTTCCAGTTTCTCTATTGGTATTTCTTTGGTCACAATTTAGTGTGAGCACATGGTTATTAGCTGTGTCTGTTTTCAGTGTTGAGGTAATAGTCAAGGTAGTGGTATCTTTGGCTATATATATCTTATTTCTCATTGATGCATATCGCACTGCATTTTGGGAAGAGCTAGATGATTGCGTATATATTATAAGATCTTTTGGCAATATCATAGAATTTGCCTTTGGTATTATATTACTCTTCAATGGTTTTTGGATATTAATCTTTGAAGCTGGCGGTACTATTCGTGCTATTATGATATGCATTCACGCATACTTCAATATTTGGTGTGAAGTCAAAGCTGGGTGGCTAGTTTTTATGAAGAGACGAACTGCAGTCAACAAAATTAATTCTTTAGCCGAAGCGAAGTTTGAACAGCTACGATCTCTCAATGACGTATGTGCCATATGTTATCAAGAAATGCAGGCTGCAAAGATAACACGCTGCAATCATTACTTCCACGGCGTATGCCTACGAAAATGGCTCTACGTACAAGATCGATGTCCACTTTGTCACGATGTCGTTTATAAACCTCAAAATAAAGAGGAATGTTCTACGGATTCGCTGTCACCAGAATAAAAGAAAAACAAATAAATAAATAAAAGGACGGGGATAACGAAGTCTTCCAAAAAGGAGATCAGGATGAGTTGGAGCAATTTTAAGAAAGACCCGTCATTGGAAGAGATAATAGACAAAACTCTTCAATGGGGATAATTACTATGACACAGCTTCATTGTGATATTCTTTATACTAATAAATATTGCGAATTTAAGGAGGCTTAAATTGTGCGACATCGATCTGTAAAATATCATTTGATTATTTTCTTTCTTATAATATATTACGTTAATATTATGTAGAAAAAATATGAGGCTCGATAATAGGATTTAATCCATTCTTCCTTAAATTTACTTTACGCTATTGTATGCGTTCGTTATCAAACAATATAATTAAAGAAACTTAACAAGTGGTGTAATTGACTACAACATATTAATAATGTAATTATCTATGAATTAGATTTATATTAATCTCTCTCTCTTCCTTTCTCTTTCTCTTTCTCTTTTTCACTACATTATATCTTATTTTTTTTATATACAATTATAATTAGATTAACATAAAAATCTCTATTCGTATCTACTGTTATAATACAGTTGAAAGCTTGAAAAAAAAATAAATTTATATTCATATCAGATTTAGAAATATTTTAAGTATATATACATATATCTCTTTCGTACCTGGCATATCTTATTGCCGAGAATGATGTCTGCACAAAGATTCGAAGCCTAATCTTAAGCTTATGTACATACGCTTTACGTGTATATATGCATGTATACATTGAGATCGTTAAGTTAAACATGAGTATAACATTGTTTTATCCCGAATATTTTACATATCATGTATGCTATTTGATTATTTCGTATATACTTTTCCACTTGATTCTTTTCTTATTAATAAGTGACATAGGTACATACTTTTATTTATCATTAGATTTCTGAACTTTATAGAATATTCATGTGAAATTCATTTATCACAAATTCATATTAATTTTTGTTTTGTTTTGTTTTGTTTTGTTTTGTAATTAATTAATGTAAATATAAATGTAGACGAATCAGAAAAATATTGATTAACATGAGTGAAAACGACGTAAAATATGTTATAAAAGGCAAATTTGAAAGTGTATAATAATTGTCAAGTGTTAGGTCAATTTGTATATACATATATGAACACTATAAATTTTCTTTAAGCTCAGTAATCTAAATTAAATAAATTGTATGTGTGTATAGATAAAAAGATTAGTTGAGTTAAATCCATTCGATCAATCAATACTCTTTATGGAACATTTGAATTTCATTAATTAATACAAAAAAAAAAGAGCAAAGAGATAAGGATCTATCTACAAAATAAAAAATAAAAAAAAAATAAATAAAGGCATGATGTAATAAAATTCAAAGTGTAGTAATAGGTGATAAATAGCATGCAAGAGGGGATATGTTTTCATAAAATCGTAATAGTATAACATTTATCCGTCTTACGGAAATGAAAATAATGCGATGATCTGCTTAAAATAATGAATAAAGTAAACATCATGTGTATGTAATGTATCGATATTAATAATGTTTATTGTTAAAAAAGAAAAAAAATCATAACAATATTCTGTTTGTGGGTATACATGGAGAAGAAAAAGAGATCATTAAAACATTCTATTTTTTAATCGAATATTTATTTCTTCCTCTTCAGTTATTTTAACAGCGACAAATATTATGATAAAAAAAAAAATAAGGTACAAGATACTTGGAGTTGCATGCGGTTTTTATGAGATTGTTTACAGTACGTATTTACAGTACGCACAGCATCAGTTGCTCCTCTTCCCCCCCCCCGTCTCTCCTTTCTCACTATATATTATTACTTACTGCACGTTCGAACTTGAAATCTCAAATGTCAGTCGTGTGCGTACTTTGAACGAGCGAGGGTTGTGTGGTGTCTCTGACGACTTCAAAAGCTGTTTAGAACGAACGAACGAACGAAGATAAACAGGTATTATTGAATTAATTTCAATAGTAATTTAAATAGTCTTAGCACACGATGGAAATATATTACATTTATAATATTTTAACGTGTTAGAATAGAATTTTCTATTCTATTCTAAATTTAAAAGTTTCTAAATAATTAAAAAATTTTTTTTTTTCTTCGAAACTTTTTGAGACGATTTCTTTTTTTTCTTTTCTTTTCTTCCTCTTTTGATTACAAACTTAGATACTTTGAGCTCGCCGTTTACTCTTGAAATATTATTTATGGAAATATTTTACGTTGTTTTATGTTCAATTATTTCAAAATAATTATACATGCATGCATATATATGTGTGTGTGTGTGTGTGTATAATATGTACCGTTTAGCAAGTTTACATATCGCTAATTGTTTCAACGAGAAATTTGATACAGGTTAATAGTAGACGTTTGCCGTAACTCATGTTTGCGTAGTTTTTATTTATTAAACGTAAATATTGTTAATTAATTTCATAATAAATTGACGAAGTAAATGTTTGATATGAATAAAAGGAAAATCAAGATCAAAGGAGAAGTAATGGAAATTCTTGTATATTCAATGTTTTCTCATTGAATACACGAATATGTGGTATTTATTTCTCTTTCTTTTTTCTCTCTCTCTCTCTCTCTCTCTCTCTCTCTCTCTCTTAGTTCAATGAACGTCGGAATGTTTTTCAAGTTGTAGGAGTGGCTTCAAACACGATCTTATAACGCGAGGAGATGAATGGCATCGATTCACGAATCATTTTTCGCGTCGCTAATTACAAATTATGAGATCCCTTGGAAGAAAGAGATGAGTGAGAGAGAGAGAGAGGGAGACATGAAGATGGCTAAAGAATTTGTATGTAATTATTGTATCATACTTAATTTGTTTTATTTGTAAAATGTTCTCATATATTATCGTATATAGGAATATGTATCTATGTACATAAATGTATTTTTAATATTTACGATTACTTTTTTACGAATGCCTTGAAAATTATCCAAAAATAATTGTTTTATGATCTCTTTATAATTCGAAGTTATTAAGAATATCGATAAATAATGATAATTATATATCACGTGACCATTACCTATAATGTATTGTTTTTTGTCGATCAATAAGATGATTTCTTATAATTTAAATGAGCGAATCTTTATGTAAATTCTCGATATCTATTGAACGATAATATATATTAATACGCTAAACGTTTTAAATATATATTTGTTAAGTTTATGCTGATTTTAGTTATAAGGGTAAAGAATTCGGACACTGGTTTTTTTTATTATCATCGTAAAACGGAAATACTTGTAATACGGAAGGCAAAATTTATTATATCTTCTGTTATTATTTTCATTTACCACGTATAGAACATTGCATATATACTTATGTATGTATGTGTGTACATACATGAGATACAAGGGTGTACGAGTGGATACTTCCGTTCATACATACGCATTTGTTCAATCGATCATTTAAGAGGGGATATGACATTTCAGTAAGTAATTGTTAATTAATAAGATGAGGAAAAAAGGAATTCTTCACTCTTATAAAACAATCATTTCAACAATATTTCATAACAATAATTTATTTTATTTGAAATTATAATTATACAATTATATATACATTTTATCAAAGTTTTCATTTTTTGCCACTTAGCGGCGCCACCGCCTACGTCACATATTCAAATATACATACAAAATCATTTATGTGGCTATCTTCAAAGATTACTTGCCTATATATGTACGTACATGTTATTTCGATCTTGACGATTTTTGTCCTATCAAAAACAAATACTTATCAAGATCCTTTCTGAACGATATTAAATGGGTTTAGATTAAAAATTTAGAATTTTTATAATGTTCAACATTGATACATCTGCGATTGAAAATAATTCTGAAAGAAGCAAAAGGAAATACGTTCCAAAAATTAACGGTTATCGTCGTGGTTTACATTCCGATTTACCAGCTTTGGAACATTTAATATCGGTTAGAACTTACGATATATTTGGAGACATCGATATTGGACGAGTATAGTAATTGACGACGATCATATATATTAATATCTATTATCATATATATTAATATCTAATTTTATTTTTATAAAAATATGCTTATTTGAGCGACTTTTAAATTTCCCGCTAATACGTAACATTCTCTCTCTCTCTCTCTCTCTCTCTTTTTCTCTCTCTGCGACGATTGAAATTGAATGAAAAATCTATTATAGCGAATCCTCCTGTTTCACTATAATTCAATACAACGAAAAAGGAGATATTATTTCGGGAATATTCCTCTGCAATTATCCTAATATTCCATCGATTCCAAAACAAGAATGGTTTAATTGTTTAAGATTACATTATAAGTAAATATGCATTATGAAAAATTCATTATAAGATATTTATTCTAAACCGGTATCTTGCTTTTTTTTCCCTCTCAAATAGCATCGATGATATTAAAGAAAATGGAACGTTGTTCGTTCATTGTCTTGTTTGGGACGATCGTTATACTGAAAATTTTTTCGAGTGTCTTCTTGTCGCTTTATTCGACATGGACGTCCATTGTTTTAACGTTATTTTAGTGCTTCCACCTCAAATCGAACCAGGTAAATTTATGAAAATATGGATATATATATATATACATGGGTATCGATTCTTCTTTCATCGATCACTATCTGTTATATCCTTTATATATATATATATATATATTTATATATATATATATAGATTCTTATATATATATATATATAGATTCTTATATATATATATATAGATTCTTCTCATTATATATATAGAGATTCTTCTCATTCTTTCCAAGTTTCTTATTTTCTTTTTTAGAAAATTCTTTCACAAATCACATGATCAGAATAGTTCCAATTAATTTCAAGGATACTTTTTTAGTACAAACTTTGTACATAAGTACACGATACAGTATCATTCCAAGATTAAAGATTCGTCGTGCTGTGTAATTATTATTATTATTATTATTATTATTATTATTATTATTATTATTATTATTATTATTATTATTATTATTATTATTATTATTATTATTATTATTATATTTTTTTTATGGTGAGTGTCGTGATAGTATTACAAATATTACATTAAAAAATATATATATATTCATGTGAGGATTATATTATTCATGTAGAGAGGAAGATAATGACGACATAATACCGATAATCGACGCAGACTCGTCCTATGTGAAGGAATTGTACGGGGAGTATTACATAAGCGAAATGACTCGATATCCGGACGGTCACCGTCATTTAATCGTATCCGAGGACGACAATGGTTTAGCTACCGGAGTGATCTGCGTTAATTCGACAATCGATGTCGATCTTTTAAATGAGAATTTTGAATTGACTATTTATGGTGGACTTAGGAAAACCCATGAAACAGATCAGGATCGGAAGATATTAAGAAAAAATGCAAGCGAGATTTTATCCAACATTTTTGCTGACAAAATTTTCCAGGATATATTCTTGTTAGTTGATATTTAATACATATATATATATATATATATATACATACACTTATAGAAAGAGAATATAATTATTAGAAATGGATATGTAAATAGAAATATTTTAAATGTTAATGTTTTTATGTAGAGACAAGTTGAAATATGAGCAAAAATCAAATGCAATCGATGAGGATAAACTTGAGATTGAAATGAGTTTCGTGGATGGTCAGTAAATGTCATTTTTTCATACTGTTAATTAAATATGAAGACAATTTATATATCTCTTTTGTATCCTTAGATGAAATTCCTATAAATAGTTCGAAAAATGTAGAATCTATCAATATAAGAATAGATGCAGAATATCAAACTGTTGATAATGAAATCGAAGAAATTGGAAAGAAATCGTTTTCTAAAGAAAAAAAACACGTCCGTATCAGTGACGTTGTTTACGACGATGAACTAACTCTAGTACATACCCTTCTATTCACTCTTCATTTTATTTTCAATATCAATCAATATATCTGTTCTTTATATCTTCAGAATAAAGAAAAAAATTCAAAAAATACGAATGAAATCCAATCATCATTACGTAAAACATCATTGAAGAAAGAAATTTCTTATCAAGAATCGAAAAATAAAGATGCTCTGGAATTTATTAAGAATACCGAACAAAATGATAGATCGTCGATTTCTAATCAGTTCAATGTTAACATTATGTTCGAAGATGCGATACTTCAAGTACCAAGTAAGAATAAACAAATAGATCATCATAGAAAATCATTAATAATACATGTATACTGCTGCATACCAAATTAATGAATTCTTTCGAAGAGATACATCAGGGAACATCGTTGAATTTCGTCGAATTAGAACCGACTCATATGAAACAAGATATTTTGATGGATTCCGTTTATCAAGGCGAAATTAATGCATTCGTTGTAGAGATTTTTGCTGTACGAAAAGATATTGGTAATCGTGGGACGCGAGAATTTTTGGAAGCTGCTTTTGAATGTTTCCCTGATTTAGATTACTGTGTATTACTTTTACCATCAGCTTACTCATACTTTTCCTTTTTGGAACAATTCATGGTAGATAAGATTTTATAGAAAATTTCATTTAGTTATATATATATGTAATCATACATAAAGATATCTAGAAAGTTAATGTTATGCCTAATTAACAATTCAAATATATAGCGCGTACCATTGAGGTATAACAAAGACTTTCCTATGTCTTTGTACGTGGCTCACAAGGCAATGCTTTTCGGAGAAATTCGATCTCACAAAGCTGATTTATCCGATCAAGCTGAAGTGAAACAATTTTTAATTGACATTCCAAAAAGCAAGAAGATAATGGAAGATTTTTATCGAGCTGTAAATCAAAATAATAACGATGTTTATAGTTATATTTTCACATCTGATAATATTATCATTGGCTTAGCTATTGTTTGGTAATTAATAATACATATTAAATTAACTATATTCAATTTTTAATCATATATTTTATTATAATTTTAGCATTGAGAAGGATTATCAAGAAATCAAAAAAAATTATCACGTAGAAGACTTTATTGTGAGACAATATATTTTTCACGAAGCTTATGGTTGCCTCTTACATTTTGTTTTAATGCCAATATTTTCGATAAATCAAAAATTCTTTTTCTGCGAGATCATGCGACTAAGCGACTTTACGGTTCTTTATTACCGTCTTTACGAGGAAGAAGGAAGTTCACTCGTGAGTTTTTACTCTCATGTAACATATCATATTTGTGTAGGTGAATTAAATTAACTCTTCTCAAGTAATGCATGAGAAGAATCGAAGATAATTAGAACAGCTAGATCGTTAGATTGTTTGATAAAGTTTTGATGCTCATAATAATAATAATAATAATAATAACAATAATAATAATAATAATAGTAATAATAATAATAATGATAATAATAATACTACGCTAATACACACTTTTTTAGACTCGAACTCAGCCAATAGTTTCTTGTTTAAATACTATGGTACCAGTGAATCCACGTAGAAAAATAGAATACGAATTTTGTACTTGCCCCAAAATGAATGATGAGATTAATGAACTTAAAAAAAAGAAAAACAAAGCATTTTCACTTTTTATGACAACACCAAGAATTGCCACGATACCAAATCGGATAATTGACACGAAGATAGTCGTCGTAGGTGCTTCCGATTGTGGCATAGCTTTCATCGAATTTTTAGCATTAGGGTAAAAGCTCGATATCAAAAAAGAATGTCATTTTTTTATTTTATATATATATATATATATATTTAAGCAATGGATTCGCGTCATAGATATCTACAAAATTTTGTCCACTTTACAAATCTCACTTTGATTTCATTGAATGGATTACCATATGAAAAGGAATATAATGATCTTAAATGGGATATGATCCCATTTAAGGGAAGATATTGTCGTGATTATCGGTACCTTATAACAAGACGTGCTTGGATTAATGTCGTTTACGGAACATTGCAAACGATTAATAGGTAATAAATTGATGAGAAATCGTATTTCAATGGAAAAGGCAGTGACCTTCGTAATTTGTTAAAATGTACGACGTGTTCGTTTGCAACAGGAAGGATAAATACGTGACTGTAATGGATCAAGGAAACTTGAGTTACGACTTTCTGATCTTAACTTGTGGTCTCCAATACCAAAAGACATTGTTCACGAATAAGAAAATACAGGAAGACAAGGAAGCGTAAATTTCCTAATTTTTTTTTTTTAAATTGAAAAATCAATTTTAATATATTTTTATTATTATTGTTAGTCACTATGAACTTTCTATTATACAGTGATATAATAAAATCAGATATAATTTGGAATTGTTTGACTATAAACGATGATATAGAAGCATTCGTTTCATTAAAAAAAATTCAATCGGTAACAAATAATTTCAAAGAAAAAAGTAAGCTCTTTTAACATGTATATTATACTATAAATATAAAAATTAATTGCACTTTTTTATAGAGGCCATTGTGTTTTATGGACACAATATCGATTGTTACTGCGCCATTCATGGATTGATGAAACATGGAATGAAAGGTTCTTGGATCACTTTGATCGAGCCTAAATTAAACCTATGTGATACTGACAATAATTTTTTTCATAATTGTGAAGTATGTGAACAAAAAGGACTATTATACAATATAATATCAATAATTATTACTCAATGTAAATCAGTAATATGAAAACTTTTATAAGGTGAACACAGCCATAAAAAATTCTGTTCTGGAGAATGAAATAAACCTTCTTTTGGGATGGAATGTAATTAATTGGACATTGTTAGAGGAATATAAAAATTATAAAAGAATTGAATCAATCATTATAAGATCAGGAGCTAATGTCGAAATCGTTCCTTGTGACTTTTTTTTCAATTTTTATGACAAAGAGATTGATATCAATTCTTTTTTAGGTAACAACATATAATTGTCTTTGTATAATATTTATTATAGGATGGGCTAAAAGTTTTTATGCAGCTTAAAAATTTTTAGGTAATTTTCAAAAATCAATTACTCTTTTTTGACACATTTTAATCAAAAAAATTTCGAAAGATAGTAATTAATTTTTAATATCACTTAGAAACTTTTTTGGTCCACTCTTGTATTTTGTTCGATAGACGACATCGCTAATAATTCTTGATTGATCGATATACATATGCATGTACATATTTTAGCAATTTGTCGTGCTGGTTTAGTATTCGACGGTCGTCTGGTGATAAATCCTCAATTTCGTACAAACGATCCATTTATATTCGCAGCTGGAACCATAACCAAGTACTCAAGAAAATTTCAAGCCGAATTGTTCGAGCATAAATATTATAATAGTATAGAGATTGGCGAAAAAGTTAGTAGCATTTTCTATTTCATTCTTTATCAATCAAATACTACCCACTTTTTAATTTCTCGAAATGTGTGTTTCTCTAATTGTTATTTATCGGTCTTCTTGAAAATCCGAACGAATAGCTTGGTAAAATTATTCGCAAAGTGGTAGATGTCTATCAAGAATGTAAAGGAAAATACGATAATTACGACAGAAATAAATCGTGCTTGTTATTACCGGAATTTCGATCACCAATCATTGTATCCTGTATGTTACCTGGTAATTTTCATTATCTTTACGTCACCAAACCAGGAAAGAAGTTATCTCGTGACATTGTTTTAAAACAATCTCTTTATGTAAGAATTTTGATAATATGATTTATATATATATATATATATATATATATATATATATATATATATATATAATATGATATAATATGATGATAATAATTTTTTTTTAATTGTTTGATTTATTATTTATCAGGGCGATGTCATGGTGACAGGTAACTGCTTATCCGAAATTGGTTATTTCCGTTTACGTATGAATGTTCGGAACATCGTAGAATCAATAACTTGTTGCAGTAAAAAGGTTTATACCAATGTAGAAATTAATTATCATAATTTATTCGAATCTCTCTTCATTACGTTATATATTTGTAGAATTTCGAAATAAATCACTTGATCACTTTATACGGAAAACACGACAGTATGTTAAACGAAGTTAAATATCGTTTCAGAGTAAGTTTCAGTTGCTTTTTTTTCTTTTTTATCTTTCATTAATTCTCACATTGAATTTTCTAATCGATATACTTTTTTTTTATCAGAATTCCCTTATCTTGGACTTTTATGCATACTTCCGGGAGCCATGGGCGATGGCACTTTTTAATGACAGATTCGAATGTTTGCGAGTCGAAAATCGTGCCACTTTATTATCCAAAACGGTAAGATACGTTTTGGAAAGCATCGATAAGGTTTTAAAATTATATATAACATACAGGATGATCCCAGAAGTTCCTAAAATATTTTAAAGATCAATTAACTCTTCTTCGAAAATTTTTAGACTTGAAATTTTACAAGCTAAGTTTGGTACTTTACAATCTGAAAAAGAAATTAGTTTAAAAAATCTCGAAGAAAAATAATTGATCTTTTAAATCGTCTAATCGTGACAAGTATATTCGTCAAAAAGCACAGTTAATAGGTTAAAAAACAAACCATCATTTTTCGTAACAGAATGTTTCCGGTGATTCCTTAGTCGAAGATTGCTTGCGTGCTTTGTTAAAATCCAAAACGGGAGAGGTGAGTGATGACTCTTTTAAATAGACTCGATCGATCATTATTGGATATAACTCACTGAAATGTGATATGCTTATTATCTTCGATTCGTAACTTAAAATGTAACACACTAACGTGCCTGTTTTATTATAGATATCAGAAAAGGATCGTGATTTAATAAGAAAGAAATATATTGGATCTGTTTATCAGCAGGAAATAGAAAATAGTGTCGTAGATTTTTTACAATTTTCGGAAGAAGAATTACCTGTTTATTGTACACCTCATTTTATGCGATGGTTATATGCTGATATCGAATCTAGCCCATTGTTTTTTGAACAATGAAATAATATTTTGTTCGACAATACATGAAAGTTATTTTTTTTATTTTTATATGTAATATAAGTACATAACACTAAGATCTACAGAATATATATATATATATATATTTACATATACATATATTTACATATACATATATTTACATATATGTATTTACATATATATGTGTGTATGTATTTATGAATATCGTGGAGATTATATTGAATTAAAAGGTTCAAGCGGGGACATGTTTGCATATGTTTTCCTGATCTATGATAAAAGTGTCCTCGTTCAAAGAGTCCAAGTACGCTTGTTTAGCATGCTATTCGATCTGTAGGTCAAGTTTAAAATGCTGTAGAATTGTTCCATAGACTGGCCTTAGGCATTTCACCGCAATATCTTACCGCCCACGCTAAATAATAGAATAATAAATACATACAAGATGTTTCTGTGAGAGTATCATTAGTGTTGTGACGGTGTCATTCATCGTTGTCTCGATTGTTGTCGTTTGGACATCCTTTTTGTCTATGTCTTCTTTATCTACGTGAGTAGAAAAAAAATAAGCTGTCGTAAGAACATTCATGGCCTTACTTAACTCAAGATTCGTTACACTCACGCATTTGTTTCTCTTGGAATTATTTTACTTGACGCGAAATTAAATTTTATATAAAAAATAAAAAAAAAAATAAAAGAAAAAAGAAAAAAAATATATAAAAATGACAAGTTCATCAAATAACTATTACAATTTAGATCGGTCTGCATATATCTCTCGCTATCGTAAAGTTCTGCGAATGTTTCAAGGAAAATTAAATGCCCCACGCCATTTGCATCGATTAACATTTTAAATTTACTTCACATAACGAAAGATACCTGCAACCAACACTTATCGTTAAGTGTAAATTCGCGTCGGTCTATGAATCGCAAACACTCTTTTTGTCGAATTGCGTAAGCCTTAAAGCAGCGCAATAATGATTTTGAAACGAATCCAAAAACTCAAAGATTATTTGGGTCAATGTCATGCTATTATTAGTATGTTTTTTTTTTATTTTGTTGCTATGTATAAGACATTCATAATAATGACAGCAAAAAATATTCAATAAATGACAATTAAGTTAATTAATAATTTATCAAGGAATTTAAGAATTTTTATTTGATGACTCTTCATAATACCTATTTGTTTTTCAGATAATTTTTTGAAAGATGCATCCATCGTCGAAAAATACATGGAAATCAGCATACTATTACAATGCCGATAACAATTACGCTTTTTATCGCACGACCTCTATTAATTTGGAAGATGCGAATAAATCGATTAAACCAGGTAAATTAAATCACGTATTCTATAATAAAACTTCTTTTTAATTTTAATATCGTAGTTTAAAAAATTCTATAGATCGAAACGAAGAAATCTCTTCTCTTTAAATGAATAAGTAGATTAAACATTCCAGTTTTAATAAGATGCATACTATCGTGATTAGTCCGTGGAAAAATGTAAGAATGTTGTATCGAAGCAAAACACGACTGCGATTATGATTATGATATGGAAAAAAGTGTAAAAATGTTACGTAGGTGATCTACTCGCCAATGACTACTGTTTACGGATTGCGGACGAGCAACCACTGCGTTATAATTTTCAAGGCAAAAGCATCTTTATTCTTTGATGTTTTTGTCGAAAGAAAAAATTAAAAGTTAAGAGATTATTCTTTAGAATATATAAGAACCTCCGGTAATTATAAAAGCGATCTAAGTCATATGTTTTGTTTTTTATTTTTCATTTTAAGATATTTTAACATTAGGAGTTGAATTATTAAAAAATTATTTTTCTATATTGACAAACATAAAAAAAGTAAATAAAATTTATTTCTAAGAAAAATAATGCTTATATGTAATTTAAACGTTTTTAAAATAGCGTGTGCGCCAAAACATATTTATTATCTCAAATAACTTGGACTATTTTCAAAATTAATGAAAAATTCAAAAAAGAATTTCGCGTCGGAATATCTATAAAGCACATTGTTTATAATCACAAAATTTTAAATATGTGAACTAATAATTTAAAATGAATATTATTCATCACCTAATAGTATTTACTTCTTTACAAAATCAAAATTTCTAGTATAACAAGTAATTTATACAATAATTAAAATAAAAATAAATTGAATGTTATTAAACGAAAAAAATTATCGCTATTATAAAAAAGCATTATTTAAAACTTTTTTTTCTTTTTTCTCTTTTTTTAACTTTGTTTTCGCGCTTTTCATAACTTAGATCATTAATATCTTTTACTTTGTAGCGAGAACGTTAAAGTTTGTACCACGAAGTAGCAGTACTCGAAACTATTCTCCTCAGAGGAAACCTATTCCACGAACGATTCGTTTGACGGAATATCAGGAAGCTGTACTTGAGGATCAATTTAAAAGATGGCCAAGAGCACCTCATACAGGTGACATTGTCCTATTGGCAGCGGAAACAGGTCTCTCCGAGGATGATGTCCAGGTCTTTTTCGAAATAATTATTTAATTAAAACTCACTTTCACATTTATTCCTCTTCTAATACACAAACGTATTGTAGGATTGGTATGCTATAAGATTGGCTCAATGGAGAAAGGAACAAGGTCTTGGTGGAAATCTAGGATTGCACTGATCCATGATTTTGAACATGTCGAAGATAACTTGTGTACCTGAATTTAATGATTGTATTCATTTAATGATCGTATTCATTTGTTATACATAACGAAATCGTTGATATGAGAGAACCGACAGTACTGCGTTATATTAAAAAACGAATATCAATAAAAAAACGAAAAACGATTATTGAGTTATATGAAGGGAAGTAAGTTTTAAACAAATATCTTTAGAAATATAGTTTAAAATTTTTTTTTGAAAAACCAAAGAGAGTTCTTTTCTCATACAATTGATTAACTCTAATTATTGTGTTCTAACCATTATATTGTATGAAGTATCGCTTTTAAGATATTAAGCATATAGTAGTTGCTTAAGTAATTAATTGTATAAGTATAATTAGTGGAATTATTATATAGTGTTATATGTAAAAATATATTATCTATAGTAGAATATATTAATGCACTATAAGATTATATTGAAAATGATTTTATGAATACAACTCACTATTATTAATATTATATATATATATATATATATATATATATATATATATATATATATATATACTTGCTCTGCTTATTATTCTTTTTTATTATAGTCATTTTTATAATGGTAACACAAGTACACGCTACTATAAAATTGTACCATCGTAGGCAACTCCGACATCTTCGTCGTTCTTCATTCGGTGGAGCGTAGAACATCAGAGAGCAAAGTTATAAATAAATAGAGAATAAGAATAGCATAGGACGATGCCATCGATCTATCAACTTATTTTAATAGACCTAATCTTAAGCAGTTGACGAAAGTTCGATACCTGCTCTAAGAGAAAAGCAATTGTGATTTAAATCTATTCTTACACATGTCCTATCATTTAACATATGTTCAAAATACTACCCTACGTTGTAGCTAAATCTTATGGTATCGGATATGCAAATATATGGTATGGAACATGGTGTAGAAAATGTCGAAGAATATATGGTAGTTTAAAAGTTCGGATATCACTCTGTTTGATTAGAGGTTGGAAGAGTCTAATTTTAGTGTACTCGCAAATGATAGATGTGCTTGTATCGATTGAAGAACGCTCGGAGAATTGTTCCAGGATACTTCGTAGATAATATTTTTTTCTATTACTTTCGAAGAGAGTTAGATGCACTCTTGTGACAAACAACATTCTAGATCGTTATTAATTGTTAAATAGAAAAAAAAAGAAAAAAAAATAGAGAAGAACTATTTTAATTTTAAAATATCTTTTAATTGTGAGCACGCGTTTGATATGAAATAAAATCATACAAAATATTTCATCGTAAATATAGTAAAATTGAATCAACATGAATAGACAATTATATGTTGCGCACGAATACAACAATCTTATAAAACCTGTAATGATAACAACAAAAATAATGTCTATTTGGCCATTGGATAAAGATTCTACTAGGGCAGCTGTAATACTTAAAAATTTACATATAGTCGCTATGTTTTTAATGGTAAGAAATATATTTTTTCTTTTCTTTTCTTTTCTTTTAAAGTAAATTTTTATATTTACATAGATTATATCGATATCCACCGCTACCACAATAGAGGTAATAAACAACATCGATAATTTAAACGAGGCAACTGAATGTGCTCTTCTTTGTACTGCTTTTTATCTCTCTGGAATTAGACTCACGATTTATTTCTTATACCGCAAAGACATATCCTATATCGTTGAGACTATGAGAACGGATTGGATTTTAGCAAGCTATGAAGATATTCTCATCTTAAGGGACAAATGTTTATTTACGTTTCGTCTATCCAAATACTTCATATTCACCGTAGCTAGCACCATTCTTCTATTTATATGCGCTCCCCTCGTAGAGGTATTTGATGCAAGAATAATCTAAAAATTAATAACAAAAAAAAATAGATAAATATTTGAGATTGTTTTGTTTTGTTAAAGGGATATATCCATGATACAACTATGAGGGTATTACCCTTTCGTGGATATTTCTTTGTAAATCATACGATCTCTCCATTCTTCGAAATAATCTATACTTTCAACATTGTATCAGGCTGTTTCTCAGCCACTACTATAGCTGGTGCAACGAGTTTCAATCTTGTCGTTGTTATGCACGGATCCGCAAAATTCGCAATCCTACAGAGAAGATTAAAAAATATAAAAGGCAACGATCAAAGTACATACGCTGAACTTTCAGCTTGTGTAAAAAATCATCAGGATGCTATCACGTGAGCTGGCTGATATTATTTTTAATCTTTCTTATAATATTAGCTTTTCTGATCGTAATATGATCAAACATTGAAAAATATTAATCTTATAAAAATAAATAAATTATTAACTAAATTACTCGTAGATAGGTTCGCTGATACGCTGGAAAGAGTTATAAATATCTTGGCCTTAGGTCAATTCATTATTAGTACCGGTTTGGTGTGCTTTGCAGGATTTCAAGTCACTGAGGTTCGTTATCATTTGCGATAATATATTCGTACCTCAATAAATTTATAAAGATTAACCTGGTGTGTGTGTGTGTGTGTGTGTGTATGTGTGTATAATATGTTTTCTCAGATGGTTCAAGATAGAGGACGATTCATGAAATATACGGCTTTTTTGAACTCTGCAATTCTGGAGCTTTTTCTATTTAGTTTTAGTGGGAACAAATTGATTGATGAGGTAAGCGTATTATCCTCACATTATTTACTTATTCATCGAATTAATAAATATTAACAATAACGAATTAATTAATAACTATTAATAAATATTATAACTATTGTATCATGAATGTAGAGCGAGGCTGTAGGCTTAGCTGCTTATGAAAGCGAATGGTATAACAACAATTTTGGCTTAACTATACAAACGATCATCATGCGATGCAAAGTACCATGCAAAATAACAGCTGCAAAATTTTATAGTATGTCACTTGAAAGTTTTGCATCAGTGAGTTTCAAAAAAAAAAAAAGAAAACGGAATCATATAAAAATTTTATAAATCGTTAAATTTCTTATTGATATTCACACAAACTTGTATTTATATTTTTAAAGGTTCTCAGTACATCATTTTCATATCTCACAGTACTCCATGCCACGACCGAAGAATGATAGAGCATAGATACTTGTAGTAAACGTTAAGACTACATCAAACTAAAGTACCAACTGGAGTATAATTGGAGTACGAACTTCATTATAGTTGAACGTTTGGAGTGTTACAGTGAATACCAATCAAATTGATATTTAGATATTAGATATAGTTTATTAAATCGAGATTTACATAATTTATATCTTCTTCATGTATGTTTATATATTTAATATAACGATTATTCAGTAAATAGAAGTATAAGTGAAAAAGTGGATATACGATTCTACGATATACATTAAGTACGCACGTTAATGAGAAACTAGGAAATAAAGGAAAAAAAAAAGAAAGAAAGAAAGGTAGAAAAGAAAGAAGATTATCGTACAATTGGTTATAGTTCCCTTTTAAATGGAGCATCGTAAGTACGAGCGAGTATCCCGGCCGGGATAAACCATGAGCACGAATGATGTTCTTTGGAGCGTCTCGTGGATATTTTCATCGCAGCAGTAGAGCACGTGCACTTGGCCCGAACACGCACTCCGTTCCCGTCATTTTCTGCCTTTTCATGTTCTTATGCACTCTGCAACGACCTGGTTAGTGTGTCCTGTGTTTTCAAAAATTTATTAAACTCTCGATATTTCAAATTTAAATATATATTTAAGTATATTACTGTTATACTTTCACTGATATATGTATGTCAATCATTCAATCATTCGTTTCAATCCAATTGTCATCCATTAACAATAGCTTAAATTAGCTTCAACGACGTTACAATGTGAATGAAAGACAATTAGTGGCTTCTTAACGGGCTCTGACAATATGGCGAACATTAAAGTGGCTGTTCGCGTGAGACCGTTCTCGGCTCGGTGAGTATTTCATCGTAACACACGAAATTTATCTTGTTCGATCAAAAAATCAGCTGACCTAATTTAAGAATAGTATTTGAGTGTCGTACTAGAATCAAAGGAAACGGGATGTCAAGTCCACAGATACATAACGGCTGACTCCGTCTTTATGAAGAGTGTTTTCGTTTCTATACTTAGACGAGACAGATAGAAGTGGTAACGAAAGTAAGAACAAAACCATGCTCACTTTTCAAGAAATACGAAGCAAGAGTGATCGGTGGTTAGAAATGTAATAAGATATTAAATAAGCGTCTGTAATTGCTATTAATTGTGTTCAGCTTCTCTTCTGTTCTTTCTCTTTATTTCTTTTTTTTTTAAACGTTTAAAACTAGATAGACATTAATTAATCAGTTCAAAATTGAATCTAAGAAAAATATTCTCCATAAACAATCTTTGTTTAATCGATTTTAATCAATTTTTTAAATTAAATTCTGATCTATCTGTATTTTAATAATAATTTAGAGAACTGAAGAACTCTAGATCGACTGTAGTCATCTGCACCGATCAAAATGGGATTTCATTGACGAATCTAAAAGTCCCATTGAACAAAGCTGGCGATAGTCGTGAACGTACACGAAAGTATGATTTCGATTACTGCTTCGATTCCACCGATCCTGAATCAGAGAATTATGCTAATCAAGAGAAAATCTACGATACTCTTGGCAAATCTGTTCTTAATGATATCTTTGCCGGATATAATTCTTGTCTTCTTACTTATGGACAGAGTGCATCCGGAAAGACTTATACTATCATGGGAACGGAGGTATACAAATTATTAATTAATATGTAAGTTAACAAATTCTTTAAGAATTATGCTATTCTTTTTTTTTCGTAGAATGATCCAGGACTAACGCCACGACTTTGCAAGGGTATCTTTGCTCGTATAAGAGAAGAAAAATTGAAAGAAAATATCTTCCACGTCTCAATCAGGTGGTTATATATATACATATGTGTAAGTGTGTGTGCGCGCGTGTGTGATTTTAAAAATCAATTAATTTTTTTTAGAATTTCTTAGACTAATTTTTTTTTCAAATTGTAAAACAATTAATCTAACTACAAGCCTAAAAGATCTCGAAAAAGAGCAATTGATTTTTAAAATCATCTCATAACTTTTACCTCTTTTTGCATATATAATATAAAAATTTCAAAGGAGTTCTGTAAATAGCATATAAGATTCACATATTATAGAAATCAAAGATCGAATGAATCTCGACAAACCAAATGTGTTTGAAATCATGAATAAGCATTAGATGGAAGATCGATGTATATGAATATATATATATATATATATATATATATATAGAGTTTAGTTACATCTTTTGAAGAAAACCATTGCCGTGCAGGATATACTGCAGACTTGATTGATGATACCTCTCAACGATCAGACAGCTCGTTTTCGATAGCTCACAGTAATGAAAAACGATGGAAAATAGTCCAATGATCTCAAGATGAACGATTATATATTTCACACTTTCCTTTTGAAAATTGTAACATGTGAACGTCTTATGAATTTTGAAAATTCTTACGATAACACCAAGTAGCATTTGTGGATTCACATAGAATTTTAAGCCCCTAGACGACCTTCATTTTCTGATCGCGTTAATATTCCTATTTGATAATCGTGGGAAAGATCGCAGGTTCGACACCTTTCTCACGAATACTCATACCGATGTATGTCTGTAGCTTACTTATTGTTAGATAGATTGGCTATCGATGACGGTAATGTTTGGTTTTGGTCAAGGTTCGCCTATCGGTTCAATTTTATCTGTTATTTTCTACGGATCACGTTTCAAGTACATACATCGTATTTTCTTGCTTGATCGGATTTTCGATCAATAGTTGAGGAGGAATAATCGTTTTGTTATCGCACAATTGAATGTTCTTCGTAGAAAACGAACGAATATTAATCTTATAGACATTTTACATATATACCTATATATAAATTCAATATTTTCTATAAATAGAAAAATAATTGTCCTTTCCCTTTGTATCTTAAGAAGGGCATTATATAAATCAAATCATTGCAAAGTATCAGAGACACTATTTCCAGTTAAATGGTAAATAATGTAAAAGAAATAGATCCTATAAAAAAATTTTTTGCTACAGTAGAATATATCGTCAAATGTATCGTGTTTCCTTAAGTGTTCATCAATTGGCTTCGTGTTTTTTTTTCTTCTGATCATTCTCTACATGAGAAACCATCAACGGAAACAAAAAAAATATGTTAAGTTTCAGACGAAAGGTCCGGCTTTGTTGTTACGTAGGTAGAAAATGCTAAACGATAGTTAAGAGAAAGGGTAGAGGTAGAGGGTGTTTGAGACGTATAAGTTGAGCTTGCAAACTTGTAAGCTCAATCCCTCGCTGGCCTGAATGTGTCTTATAGTCTTAGTCAGTGCCTCGTGACTCGCAATCCTAAACGGACGCAAGCTCACTCTCTCTCCCTCTCCCACTCTCTCTCTCTCTCTCTCTCTCTCTTTCTCTCTCTCTTTCTTTCACACACTCTCTCTCTCTCTCTCTCTCTCTCTCTCTCTCTCTCTCTCTCTCTCTCTCTCTCTCTCTCTCTCTGTCTTTTTTTCTATTTATTTGTGCCTCCATTTATTTTTCTTTTTTCAATCAGCTAATGAAATCGAACTTTTAACTCTTACGTGTTTCGTAATTATACGTATATCGTATTTTTAGATATATTATCAAAATTACGTTAATGAAATCAGAGTATCATATTTGTCGGTTAAAAATAATTTAGAGAAGAGCTGAATGAGAGTTAAAAGAAAAAAAAAAAGATTGAGATATAATTGTTGGAATTTAAATATATTCCCTTATAACGCATCGTTCAAGTTTATTGTGTTTAATTGTAAATCGATGGGAGTTTTGATCGCACGTGTGTTATTCTTAAAGAAAAAAAAAAATAACAGAGTTCGTCGTGTTAGTGGTGTCCTTGAAGAATGAATACCTATAACATAGTACATCGTAGTTATATATTATAAAAGAACAACCAGGAGTAATTAAAGGATGGAAAAAAAGACGAATGTGATAAGAAACGCTAACGTGCATTTAATCAAGGAAGAAACTTTATAATATGACTGCGAAATGAAAAACTGTTTAAAAGCTGTGGTAAGAAATAGAATGGGGAAACGTGGAGAAAGGAGTCACGTGTTAAATAATTAGATAGAGTTTAAATCTCGACTTGAAATCTTACTCAAGGTAAACGCTAAATTTTGTTGTGTGTACGGTTGCACGTGAACGAATATATAGCGATAACTGTACCAGCTAAAAGATGTTAACCCTTTACGTTTCAACTACCAGCGCATTACTAGAATAACAACACGTAACACACACATACACGTAAAAAAACAAGTAGATAATATCTATACGAAACTTATCAAAAGTAATGATATTATTGAAACTTACATATATTTATTAGTAAGTATAATTAAAAAAAGATAATATTGATAACAGTGCTGATAGTATTTGAATTAGAAAATAGTCTTTAGTTATAACAGGAATTATGATAATTCGAGAACGAAGAATTAAACGAGGATACGTTTTAACACGATAATTATTATTATTATTATTCATAGGAAAAAAAGAAAGAAAGAAAGAAATTCTTTTTTTAATTTAGTGATATATATGTAATGTACGTATAAATGGGTACTGCTTGTCTTCGTAAAGACAGTCATGGACGTAAAATCGTTAAGTAGGTTAGTGGGTAGCGGGAGAAACTTTGCTCGAACCTTTGCCGAGTGAACAGGATTCTTAAGGATGTTATTGTTAGCCCTTACGAGCATAACTTAGACGGGTAAATTATGCCCAATTGTAGGATTTTATTTTATTTTCTCATCATAGTTCTACAATAAAGCCGATCGTAAATCTTTATGGAAATGATTATCGGATGAAAGAGACGCAAAGTTTCGAGCAATATTCTACACCAATGTTTGATATCAATACCTATAGCATGATACAGGGCCGTTATAATCTAATGAATTCTTGGAATAAAATGCAATGATCTTTTGCTAGCACGCTCTTTCGAAATGTGAAGATGATGCACGCAACACGTCTAAGAAAATATAATGATGTATTACAATACCGTGAAATCCTTTCTGTGATTTCTTTCTTTTTATTATATATATATTTATTTATTACATATATATATATATATATATATATTGAAAAAATGTATCTGGCCTAAAGAAAGAATATGGCGTTTTATGTAAAAAAAAAAAAAAGAAAAAAACAGCAGAGTGCAAAGAGAAGATCGATGAATCGAGTCGAAGGTCATGTTTCGATCGTTCTTTTACGCGACTATTAAACTGTTCGATGAGTTCGCGGCCAAAATGTTACTTATTTTTTTTTCTTTTTGTTTTAAATTACTACCGCTCGTCGCCGATGTAATGGCGAGAGTGAAGATTGCAAATCGATTCTTATTCCAGCAGCGTAATAACCGTTAGACACGAAAACGTGTTATACGACGTCGCCATCGCTTTCGTTTTTGCGGACACCTGCTTCTATCTCTATCTATTTTTTTTTCTTTATCCTCCTTAGAAATTCGTCTCTAATTTCGCGAACTACTCGAAAAGTTAAAAGCTTCTGATAAATGACTTTCACGCCTTGTTATCGAGCCTTAATTAATAACATATTATCTATCAAAGACTTTAGAATTTCGACGAAAGATACGATAATACAATCTACGTCGTTGTGAAAATCAATTGTGAGGATAAATTGGTACGGATAAAAAGAAAAAAAATGAAAAAGAATTCTTAATAATTCATTCGTTATTATGGTATTATTTAAACGTATATAAAAAAAAATATATATATACATATAATAACATGATTGTTACTGTTTTAGCTATTTAGAAATTTATAACGAACGCGTGAGAGATCTTTTGAAACCATCCTCAAGTAGCCATAGTCTAAGAGTTCGTGAACATCCTCGACTAGGTCCTTACGTCCAAGGTATAAAAAAATACATTATTAATACAATATAAATCATCATTTTCATAGAGCAAATATATTTTTCTATTTTAAAATATTTACAATTTTCAATAATTTTATATGATACATAAAAATAATTTATTATTTCATAATAATTAAAGATTCTATTGTAATCAACAAAGATAAAGATACTCCTTAGATTCTATCGAACGATTAAAAATTAATTTAAAAAATAATTATTTTCTATCGCAAGGATTGACGTATCACGTAGCTAATACATTAGAAACGTTAATGTCATACGTCGAGGGAGGTACAAAAGCCAGAAAGACAGCCGCAACGTTACAAAATTCCAGCAGTAGTCGTAGTCACGCATTGCTCACAATTTTTCTTAATCCGGAGATATCAACGACGATAGCTACGACAGGGCAACAATCAACGAATGATGAAAATACCGATAGAAAATACAACGATGGCGCGTCCTCTTCTAAGCGCAACGACGTCACATCTCGTAATAACGGCAGTAAGCTGCATTTGGTCGATCTAGCCGGTAGCGAAAACGCTCAAAGGTGCGATGGTCTACATCGACTAAAAGTGAGTTATTCTATTAAAAAAAATAAGATAATAGATATCTTACGATATTGTCATAAGTATTAAGAAATCAATATTGCTCCAGAAACTTCTTTTTATTAAACTACAAATAAAACAAAACAAAAAAATAAATAGATAAATTTATTTTCAATTATTGACTTTTTGTAAACATATATATCGTAATAAAACATAATAATAATAATAATAACAATAATAATTCATTCGCTATAACATGCGTGTATTTACAATTCATAAGATATATCTAGAAACGTAATTAACAACATACAATGTCTTTTTGTGTAGGAAGGTGCGAATATAAATAAAAGTTTGGTAGCCTTGGGCAATGTTATTTCGGCTTTAACGGGAAAAGTCTCAGGTGCTAGTGGTTCCAGTAGAAGGTATATACCTTATAGAGATTCTTCGCTTACTTGGCTTCTGAAGGACGCACTCGGTGGAAATGCTACCACCGTTATGTTCGCAAGTAAATATTTATGTTTGTAGCCTTTTTATCATTTACTTTACAATTAGATGCTTTCTATAGAAACATTTCAAGGCAATGATCTTATATAACAGATCTATATATGTATATATATAAAAGCATTTTTTTATTACAAGACAAACAAGAATATTCAATTATTCATAATTATTCATAGCCGTATCACCAGCCAGTGAAAATTACAACGAAACCGCGCATACGTTACGATTTGCTCAAAGGGCGCACAGCGTGGTCAATAAACCCGTGGTCAATGAAGATCCCATGGCAAAAACAATCCGTGAATTAAGGGCTGAGATAACAAGATTGAAATCTTTGTTATTAGAGAAGGTATATATTAAAAATCGCGAAGATGTTTCATATATTTTCTTTATTTACCTTATATCGTATATTTCGTCTATTTTGTTATTTTTATAGAACATCGAGCCAGATAAAAAATCAGTACAAAATGAATCCGAGACGAATGATTCGGAAAAAAAGAAGGATCAATCGTCGAAAAATAGCGTGCTGGGAAATAAGAGACAGATAGAACATATAAAAGAAGGTGTTAGTAGTGTTGGTGATAGTAGTAATAGTGGAGTTCTTTCTTTAATCAGAAGAGTTAATTCAACTGAGAATTTAACAAATCACGACAATGCCTCCGTAAAATCTATTAGAAAATTTGGTTCATACGAATGTCTCGATTACAAAACGAGCACTATCACTAGTTACAGTTATAATCGTGCTGAGGTTTCAGAATTGAAGGATGAAGAAAACAATTTTATCGGAGAGATAAACGAAGCTGTATTCGTCGACATTCCAACTCTTGTTGCAGTACTTATAAAGCCGGATAATAATTTCCACGAGAACTCGACACAAATCGAAGAGATTTGTTCTGACGAAATACACGATTATCCGATCGAGTCGGATTTTATAGGAAGTAGTAACCTTCGCGAAATCTGTGAAAGTCGTACAAGCAAAGCTGCGAACAATGATTATGAAAATGAAAATAATCATTTCAATCTAGATTTGGATAATGAAATAAACGATACTCGTTCAAATATCATTCATTTGGGAAAAAAAGAAAAGTCTAAATTTTGTAAACAAGATTCCATTAATGTTGCAACACCAACAGAAACGTCTACGAACTTGTATATGTCGAGAAAATTCGGTTCTGTCGAAATATTACAAAAAAAACGCGATAATCTAGCGACTCTAGAGAGATCCAATACGAATTTGGAGAAACAAACGACGGTACCGGAGGAAGTCGACATAGAGAATAAACTCGTAGATAAAGGAAAAGTCGAAAATTCTAAAAGTGATAGCTATACAAGCCTATGGAAAGATACTAACAAATTTGACAGTAGAGATTATCTTCAAAGGACTGGTAGTAATGAGTTTGACAAAAATCCAAAAGATAATTCATCCGTGATAGGTCTCATAGGGAAAATTAAAAATACAGCGAGAAAGCCAAGTTTAGAAAGTTTAAAGAGGAAGACCAGTAAAGACAGTAGTTCGAGTAGTTCGAAAGATGAACAGATATTGATTTCGAGTTTGACGAATGATAAAATCTTAAAGAGAAAGGATTCATTGGATCATAATCCATCTACAAGGGTTCACACTCCTGTACAAAAGACGAAGAGAGCGGAGATTGTGGCTGCTGTTACGGAAAGATTATATTCGAGCAGGAAACAAGTGGAAGAAATGACAGGTGTGACAGGATCTGCATCAACGTCTCTTTCAGGTATTCGTTCGCCTCCAGAGGGAACGGACGTTAGATTAATGACGTCCTCTTTGACGGCTAAAACAAAACTTCAAGAGATATCGAGAAAGATGCTAGCCAAACGACGACGTGTCAATGTTGATACGCAAACGGAACAAATCCAAACGATTCGTATGAAGGATTCGGCATCTTTAACGGACGAGACAAAAATTGTTTGTCAAGATGTAGGTGTATTAACCGACGAACACAACGGTTATCAAATGAATATGGACAATAGATCGCCTGTTATTAGAGTAAAAGAAATTGCAACATTGACGGACAAATTAAAATACAAAGTCATGGAATCTAAAGATGCAGAGTGTTTAGTGAATGATCTCAATTTTTACGAATACGGTGTGAATATTTTAAATAATAATTCCAAAATATTATTGGATGATATGAGAACTTATACGAATAAAATGTCTAATACAGATACTTCAGAATTATGTTTAGCTAACGATAAAAAAGTCAATCGTTTTGATAAATCAACGAATACTGTGACCGTTCCTGTTGCAGTCAATTCTATCATTCAAACGCAACAGCCACCAGAGCAATCAATTGTACAAGAAAAAACAACGCAATATTTTGAAAAGAATTACAATGTAATTGAAGAATCCATTCTTACAACGGCTGTACAAAAATCAGATAGAAACGTTATTTCCATGTGTTTACCCGATACTATTAGTATAACTATCGAAAGCTCAAATCTTTTAGAATCAAAAGTTGTTATAATTGATGATACTTTAAATAAGACAAGTATCTCGGAAAAAAGAGATTTATCTCGTTTAAAAGACAATGAATGTCAAACTGAAACTGAAAAGAAAAATATCAAAGAGGAAGATATGAGTAATGATTGTTATGTGAAAGAATTTGCAACAAAATCAAGTGTCAGTCAAACGGATAATAAATGTTTTAGAATCGAAAATATATTTGAGGATCCTCGGCACATCTCTAAAATATGTACTCAATCGGAAGAAGATACGTTGAATACATCTAAAAACACAACTACGAAAGCATCGGTTACTTTTACCAATTCTTTAGGTACCTCCTTCGTTCCAGATACAAAAGAATCTGCTACTGATATGAACAAGGGACAGGTTTATGCACTTCAAAGTGGTCGATCATTTAACCGAGACAAAAGCTTTAGAGAAACGTTTATTTCAAAAAAATATAATAACCCATTAGCTACAGACATTTGGAAAAATTGGATGATTTCATTTCCTCCAACTTCGTGGCAACGCCCAAGAAATGTATTATCAGTTAACGGGTTGACATTTGCATGGAATAATTCTTTAAACAACGACTGTACCGCGATCGTTAGTACTAAAGATTTGAAAGAACCTAATCTAAATTCCAATGTCTTTCTTCCGAATAATATGTACGATAATAATGAAGTTACAGATTTAAAATCTCCATCTTTGATCGCCAGAATAGATTCTAAAAGATTGCTAGAACACGATTATAATTTTTCAGATGACAGTCTTGATTATAACGAGGAAAATGTTATCTGTAATTCGAATAATATAAATACAGAAACTCCTAAGGAGAATGAAATTTTTGAAAATATTTGCCCACCCGATGTTGTCGCTCATACTAAGAAAGAAAATTCAACTACATTAGGAAATAGTTGCGACAATAACGTCGAAGTCTCACTCGCGAATCATTTCGAAAAAGATCAAATAGAATTTCCAAAGAAAAAATCTGTCGAATCAATCGATGAATCTTTCATTTCTGCTCACAATTATAAATCATTGATTTTAGGTAAAGATACAATTAACATCGATAATTCACAGGAAGCACGAATTAATTTCGAAGAAAAGTCATCGAATACCTTAAAAAATTCTTGCAAGAAAAAAGTCACTTTTATGGATAGCAAAACTTCAACAGAACATCAGATTAAACCAAGGGAAACAAATTCATTGAATCAAAGTAAAACTTTTTCCAAGCCTTTTATTAAAAAGAAAATTCACGAGCATAATGCTAATGATAATGATTCTCAGGTTGTTTATATGGATGATAGAGAATTGTTGATAAATAAAGACAAAATTTCGGATGATCATCTGGAAAATATAAATAATAACGAAGGTGATAACATCAAAGATAAAATGCAATCGAGTGCGCAAGAGAAAAAGACTACGGCTAATTTTATCAAGATATCGAGTAATAAAAGCATCAAGTCTTACGAAAAAAATAGTTTTCGAAATAGTTGGAGTGATTCCGATAGCAGTGAAGATATTAACAGAGACGAAGATTGTATTATAAAATTAAAGAGGAAAATATTACAAGAATACGTTAACGAGGCAACAACGTTTATGCGTAATATGAATTCTTTCAATGAATATATAAATAATACTACAAATATTTGTGAGAAACATCAGAAACAAGAGAAAAAACGAGGAAATCATCGACGAAATTATCCTCAGCGAAACGAAAACAATACAGAATTGAAAAGTCATAAAGTTATCGATAATAATATTGAATTGTTAGAAGAAACTGACGTTATAGTAGCCACAGAATCTTTTAAAAAATGTTTAGAAAGTATCGAAAGATTAGAAAATTGTATAGAAAAAACAAATAAGCACAATGAGTATCTCCGTGAAAAATATGGCATCGTCGTTGAATCTGCTGGCGCTAAATCTGGTTTAGCGAGCTCTAGTATAGATTCTAGTATAAATTCCAAGATCTCTTCTAATCCTGTTCGAAAAGATACGAATTTACAG
Source organism: Vespa crabro (assembly GCF_910589235.1). Classification (NCBI taxonomy): domain Eukaryota; kingdom Metazoa; phylum Arthropoda; class Insecta; order Hymenoptera; family Vespidae; genus Vespa; species Vespa crabro. The sequence goes on along the minus strand of NC_060958.1, from coordinate 6,108,952 downwards.
GAAGAACCTATTATTTCGGAAACTTTAGAGAATTTACTTCCTTCTAACAGGTGTTCTCTTAAAGATTCTTCCATGCCGAGATTTACAGAAGATCCATACGATCCATTAAGGATCTATGATGACTTTTACGATACGAATAATGAAGAAGTGTTTAATGTAAAAAGTAAAATTGAAAAAAAACATTCTAATCGATTAATAAACGTTTATCCATCTTGCCATTGTCGTACGAAAAGTATTTTTTATAGAAAAGAGAAACAATTTCAGAATAGTACTTGCAAATTTTATCATTTTTATGATGATAGAAATATGAACGATTTTCTCGATGATTCAGTCGCAAAGGAGGATGAAAATATAGAATTGTCAAGTAGTATTTTAATGAAGCCTATAAGGTATTATGAACATTTAGGAAAATCATTCGAGGATAATGGCTTTCCAAGGTTAATGACAAACACTTTTTTGAGATGTACAAAAAATGAAACACTGAATTTTGCCAATTCAAGAATATTCCATCGAGCTACCGTTACTGATTCTAAACCATATTCCTGGGAAAGATGGCGATATCGTCCTGAAAGTCCAAGAGCAAAATTTTTAGAATTGTTACATGAAAGACGACGCATCGTTGAAAACAGCAGAGATGTCACATTTTAAAATATCATCTCCATCAAATATGTAAATTATAAATTCATTTCTCTCATATATTTTTCTACATTAATGATTAAATAAAAAAAAAAAAAAGAAAAATATAATGCAATAATGAGACAACATATTGACAGATACTATGTCTATCTTTCTCACTATCCTATTTTAACACAATTAACAGTAATTTAATTATTTTCTACCAGTTATTTAAGAATTACAATGCATTTATACATACTTACACTTACATATTATGTAAATTAGAAAATAATAAGACTTTAAAAATTGTATAATTGATACATACATTTTTCTCTTAAAACCTAAGATTCTTAATGACTTCAATGATCTAATATAAGAATAACAATCTATTTATTTTTAATAAATAGAAAATTCTTAATTACGCAATAAAATTAAATTGCGACAAAGATATTGTCACTTTATACTGAAAAGTCATTATTTATTACAAAACAATTCCTCTCATTTATTTCCTGCTCAGTCTTTACCAAAGGATTCAATTCAATTGTCTTTTTTTTACACAAATACATAGAGAAATTATTTATAAATAATAATATTATTCACCATATCGTTGTTCTCGCTTACTATATTTTTTTAGTATCCAGATAAAATCTTTTACTGACACATTGTGGCATTCAGGTAATGTCCTAAAAATATAAAAGTAAATTTATATCAATTTGTTTACATAATTTAGTTAATATTTTTACGTACACAAATCCTGTTGTCCTAATATGCCATGGAAGAAAACCATATGTAGAGCAAATATGTCCATGTATTAAAGCTAAATCAGGATCAGGAATCCCTTTTAACGTCATTTTTTCACGAATAAAATTTTCATTGATTTCTTCTATTTTTAAATTTTTTGTTGTTACAGCCTCTGCTAAATGTTGAGTTAACAATACTACTCCACCCTTTCCACTATTCTTACATGGTAATAATATTCGAATCATAGTGTTAGAACCTAGAAAGATATATAAAATATTATTATAGACAAACAAAAAGCATTAAGTATAAAGTTACAAACAAATTGCATATAAGAAATATTATTTTCATTACTGTTTCAATTAGATTCATTTTCAATTGTATCAATCCGACAATCAATTGTTACATAAGGTAGGCACAATGAACCTTCTTGAATACATCAATTTTTCAAAAGGATTGGCCCTCTTCAGAACTGGTGTCAATTTCCATGTAAAGGAATACTTTTAAAAACTTATTGATAATATTCATAAAAAAAATATTTTAACATGCGATCAACTATTATTTATTTATCATATTTAAAAATACAGTTTTAGAAAAATATGAAGAAGTAAGAGAAAAGAGATGGCCAAACAAATTATTATAAAATTATATAAATAAATATACAATTCACTTTTATGTAAAATATACCATTTTTATAATATTAGCAAATATTTTAAAAGCAAGTAAACTGTATGTCAAACATAATATCCTATAAATCTCTTTTTTATACATTCTTATAATAACAACATAATTATTTATTTTAATATAATTTTATAAAATTTCTTTTATATATAATAAATTTAAAAATAATTTTACTATACCTGTAATTCCATTTTCTTTGTGTGGAATGTGCAACTGACTCCAATTAATATATTCCATTAATTCTGGTCTCCTAATAGCAAACTCTTGTTTTATAGCATTTTCGTGTTGCGACAAAAAGTCTAGATAAAATTAAGTAAAATACAAGTATATAAATATAATAGTCACATAAAAAGTAATCTTAAAAGATAATAAAGATTATTTATATAGATAAAATTACATAAAAAATAATGTGTCATTCTAACAAAACAAATAATGTCATTTCTGGTATCTTTGTATTGGCAATTATATTTAATATAGCTAATAATGACGTATAATTGTTATGGCATGTTACCTTTCCGTCCATAAAAGCTAATGAAAGGTATACCCAATGTAATACACCAAGAGATTATTTGTATTGAATCTTTGATACAATCTTTCTTTTCTCCCAAAATAACCACATGCTCTGGCAGTTTACTTAATTTATTCATACTGTGCACAAGCATTTCTATTTCAATCTTTGGATTTTTTTTATACCAATATCCTATACACTTTCGATGAACAATTAAACAGCTATTATAAATTATTAACCGTAAGCTGTATAAAAGATGAATGAGTATGAGAAGCGTACGAAATATTATAAACATCTTATGTTTATCTAATTGCACGGTCATACAACAAAATTATAAATATTTTTATACAAGAATATTCACTTAGAATCACCGGCAGATACCACGAGACTGATCCCCCATCACAATCTTGTACAATTTATTAACATATAACAATGCTACCAATATTATAGTAAAAAATATGAACAACACATAGTATTTATAAAAATGTTGATAAAGAAAATACAATGTACTAAAATACTTTCCTATTAATACAAGTTGTTGATAGACAATAAGTCGTAAAAACAGAAATTGAGAATATTAATAAAAAAAATAAAAAAAACAATTTTATATATTCATATTTTCCTTTCTTAACTCAGTGTTCAAGATTAGAAGTTATGTGTTATATATATTATCTGTCATGTGCATTGGTTTACAACAACCAATAAGCGAAAAAGAAATACCAACATAAAAAACGATAGAAAAAAAGCTATAATAGCGCCACCGTTAGAGTTTATCTTAAAACTATGAGTGAAGAAATCTGTAATATGCTTTATCTTTTGTGAAAGCTCCAAAAATCGATTAAAGCATAAACCGGTAAAAGCGCACGCGTCGTACAAAAGTTATGTACATATCAGCTGCATTTTATAAGCTTCATTAATAACGCTGTATTAAAAAATCAGTGCTATTTTATTATCGATAGTCTTCCAATGAAATATTATTTGAATCATATTTAATGGCTTGTAATAATCGTACGAAGGTATATCTTGGTTACGAAGATGACTATGTGATAGATAAGCATCGTAATCTAATTAATTTTACAACTAATAAAATTGGTGGATTTCCAGTGAGTACAAGAAAAAAAGTTTATTAAAAATTTTATTTTACGTATTGCTGCTTTTTATATATAGATTAGAAATTAAAAAAATTAGATAATGAGAAGTTTTTACGTTATATTGCATGTTTATACAATATATTTGTATAGTAGATAAAAAAAAAAAGAAAAATAGTCATTTGATACACCCTTTTACAAATTTATATGATATTTTTGCACAAATTGTTAACAATTATTATGTAGACAGATAAAAATAGATATTTTATATTGTTTCTTATTTGTTATTTTTAAAGTAGTTATCCAAATATTATTAAAAAAATATATATATTAATATTTTGTATAATTTCTCTACATCATATTCAATAATTTAACACTTACTTATGTATAATATTTCTATGGATAGGACTGGCATGGAAAGAACACACTGTCATCACCACAGTGTAGACTTTGCGGCTTACACCAACTCTTGGCTCTACAATTGTATGCTCCACTAGAAAATTCTAAATACCATCGCACACTTTATATATTTGCATGCATCAATCCAAATTGTTGGAATCACAATGAAAGTTGGACTTGTTTGAGAATTCAGTCCTTGGAGAACGAAAGTAAAACAAATCCATCCAGTGAAGATGGCACAAGTGTATTACTTACAAAAACTTGGTTGGCAGGAGCAGATGACTGGGGCGATAACTTGAATGAGAATTCTTGTGAACACAATGGAAATAACATGCTATCAAATGTTCCTATTGATTTTAATAATTCCATGCAATCTGCTATTGGAAAAGATTTTGTAGATGATTTTGCTGTATTGCAAGTAGATGACCCAAATGCAAATAGGTTTGTCATTGTTTATTTTATATGCGCGTTATATATATATATATATATATATACACATATATATATATGTGTGTATTGATCTATATCAATCATATTCGTTAGTCCTGCAAGTATAGAATCACCAATTGGAGGAGCTGTAGGAAAAGTAGATTCTCCTCAAGCATCTGCAGAAATAGAAGGTGAAGAAAGTGAAGTTGTATGCATTGATACTCCTACCCAGCCACAATGTGACTTGGTCAGTTTGTTACATGAAGTAACACCATTCCCAATAGAGATTGAGTCAAATACAGAAGAGAAATACTTTTTTACTGAAATCTTTATTTCTGTTGATGAAGAAGTTTCCAATATTGATGTACCACAACATGTTCGAGAATTACTTTTAGAATATCAACATACCAACCCAGATTCATCACCAACAGAATCTAATGATTCTAAAAATGCTGGGACAGATATAGAGAAGTATGAAAAAAGTATTCCATTGCATGGGGATGAAATGTTCCATAATTTTGTCAGTCGCATACAAAAGAATCCTGGACAATTGCTAAGGTACAAAAACTTTAGTTATCTTGTTGACTGTTCATTTTTTTTATACAAATAAAATATATATTTTATATTCTTATTTTATAGATACTGCAGAGATAATTCTGGAGCTTTACTATTATATCCTATAAGTGGTTGTATTGGAAAATGTAGACATTGTGGAGCAGAAATGACTTTTGAATTACAAGTATTGCCAACACTTATACCAAAATTAACATTGCAACCACAAAATGAGGAAAATTTCCAAATTGAATTTGGTACAGTTCTGATATTCACATGTTTAAAAAGTTGCTGGTCCTCAACTGATTCATACAGAGAAGAACATATTATTGTTCAAGCAGAAAGATTATAGTGATTATGTTGTTTTAATCAATTCTATAATATAGTATGGAGACATAATTTTGGTAAAAATATAGTAATTTTATTTCTATAGATAAATACCGTCCATATAGTTTGAAATGTCTGTAATACAATGAAAATGTATTGAAAATTATGACAAATATGCATTTTAAATAATTTTTTAAAAATTAATGGAAATATTATATAGAAATTACATAATTATTTTTATGTAAATGTCTATTGACCTTTAATTTATCAAAACGTTGTGTATTTAATTATTTATTATATTTTTGTAATTTTTTTGTTTATTATTTTTGTTTATTATATTATTTTTTATGATAAAATAAGTTTGACTCTGTTTTTATAAATGACAACACTATGACAAATTAATGAATTTGTCTTAATAATATACTGGTTTTTCTTTTTTAGTTTCTTCACTTGTAATTTTTCGTAATATATTGTCTTCAATTTTAATTCTCAATATTTTAACATATTAAAGTATAACATTTTGAAAAATTTTCTTATAATACTTTGAGTAAGTGGCTATTTAATTTGATTTTAATACAATGCTTATAAAATTACCTAATATATTACATACTATGTAATGGTGAACATGGAATATAAAATACGAGAAAGAGTATATAAAGTTCATAAACTATAGATTATTTCCAATAACTAATTTAACTTAATCTTATAATTATGAACAACGATAGTAGATTAAATCACTTAAATATTTTGAAGTGATTAATAAAAAGAATTGAAAACTTTAAAATATATAGCATGATATAAAAGTAAAAAAATTAAACATTTCGAAATTTAATTTTAATGTAAAGATATAAGGATACATTGTAATTGATATGTAAATAGAGAAAGTTAAGTAAAAATAAACTTGCTCATTTTTCTTGATTTCAAATTATAAAAAATTTCTAATGTGAATTAAATATAATATAAGCACACTTATTTCATTTATAAAATAAGTTCCGTAAGTAATAAATACGAATGAAATTTATGAATATGAGTATTTAATTTTGAGTAATACTAGTTTCATTTATAAATTCTAATTCGTATATTGCCGTTATTTTTATTTCACTATTTAATTCTCATTGTTTTTTCAATTATTTAATCCAATTCTTTAATTTATTGATTCTTTTTTTGGAATGTATATGTTCTATGTTGCATTAATTTAGTATTCATAATATAGAATAAATTCTAAAGTAATTTGTATCGTAAATAATTTTTATTTTATAAATTTGATTTTACAAATTAAATTACTTTATTAAACAATTAACAAAATTCTAATATCTAAAACAATACTTATTTATACAATTTGTTTATATATATATATATATAAACAAATGGTCAAGAAATGTACCAATATTGCATAGAAAATCTTTTAATATAATTACAAATTTCTTTTCAAAGGATGTTCACACATATATCCTTTATAGTGAAATGCAGATTCAGATAATTTTTCTAATGTTCTATCATTTTGTAGTAATTCGTTATTAATTATAATGTCTTTTAATAATAGTACTTCCTTAAATGCCTGTTGAGCAATATACATTGCTATATATCTTTCCTGTTCGGCATTTCTAATTCCTGTACAATAACTCCTAGATGCACGTGTTACTACAGTAATTGTTACGTATAACTGAATTGTAATATCAGCTAGTCTTTGTAATATAATATGTTTAGAAGATATTTCTGTTCCATACATTTCTAATAACATTGTACTTATATCTACTAATATTTGAAGACATTGTTCAATTAAAGAACATGCCATTTTAAAGGATAAATGTGCATATTCAAACAAATATAAATTTATTTTTTTGTTAGAAAATATTTGTTTTAGAAAGTGAATAGGATTTAGTAAATAATTTCTTGTTTTAACAATATCTTCATGAAAATCTATTCCAACATATTGCAAACCTAATAAAGCTATATATATTTTTTCATCAATAGCAGATCCATCAAATAAAGACAATCCTAAAGCATCCTTATAAACTTTCATATATGGATTATCTTTCATATAGCTTTCAATTCCAATCACCTGCAATCCTTTATAAATTTGTTTTATGCATTCATTGGCACAATAGGTTTCTGTTACAGCCTTTTCTAATTCCAAATCTTGATTTTCATAAAGATCACCTATTGCACTAGTAAATAATGCAACACTTTCCATACAATACAAACTACATGTTATTAATCCAACAACTTCTTGTACTGCTTCAAATTCATACATATTTTTGTCAAGATGTTTTCTTCCTAAAATATTTTTGTTCAATAAAGACAAAAAATGTCGTAAAATGCCAATTGCTTCTCCAGCAACCTTATTGTTTCCAGGAGTATATACATCCAATAAAACATCATTTCCATTACCCATTTCACCTAGTATATTTGCTTTAGGAATATATGTATTTTTGAAGTCAATTGTACAAATATGTACTTCCTGCTGACCTATTGTATTAATAACATTGCTACAAGTAATGCCTTCATAATTACTTTCCACTATATATGTGGATAAGAGATTTGATGAAAAATTCTTTTCATCAGATTGAGCAATAACTAGAAAGAGATTAGAATTTGATCCATTAGCCACAAATTCTTTCCTCCCATTCATTATCCAAAAATTACCACAATCTGAAAGCGATGCTTTGGTTTCAATGTTTTTCATATTAGGACCACTCATAACTTCAGTAATACAAACTGTTGGTAATAATTCTCCATTGCCTATTTTAGGTAAATAATTTCTTTTTTGTGCTTCATTACCAAATTTAGAAATTAAATCAATAGGTATAATATTATTTTTAACAAGGGTTGTAGCTAGCCAAGGAATAGATCCTAAAGTTTCTAATATTTTAAGAGTTTCTGCTTCAGACATATTTAATCCATTATATTTTGCATCTATTCTAGCTCGTAAAATATCAAGTTCTTTAAATTTTTGAAACGCTTCTGTTGTAGATATTTCATTTCTATTTATGGAAGATATATAATTTTCAAATGGTTTTATCCATTCAAAAAATTGTTTGTACCTTTCAGAAGATTGTGGTTCAGGAAAGGTCATAAAATCGAAGTCAAACTTACCAACAAATAAATTTTTTAAGAATGGTGGTCTTCGTTCTAATTTCTTTTTTTGTTCAGATAGTCTTATTTTCTCTTCAAATACTTCTATATCTCTCATATTTTGAATATTTCTTTTGGGCATATAAATTAATGTTGGTATATATCGACTTCCATTGTAACATATTTTTTGTGTCAACATTATATATCGCTATTATCGTTTATAATATATAAAATTCGATAAATATAATTATTAATAATCACCGAAAAGGTTAAACTTGCTCAAGCAAGAGCTTAAACAAGTACCTAAATCAATGTTTTATAAATTTTAGTTACCTATGTTGTCGATAGGTTTCTGTCGCTTTTATGTCGCTAAATGTCGCTTTTCCATTCGTTTTGAGAAAGATTTTTAAAAAATACAAAAAATAATTGAATAAAATCTTGGAATAAGCAAATTAATAAAATACAAAATTTATAATGCATAATATTATTATTATTAGGTTGAGTCAATTTTTATCAATTAGATGAAGTTAAGTGAATGATGGAATTATGCACTTTGGTAGTTAAATACATAAAAAAAATAAACTTTCAATTTTTCTTCAAAGTGATATAAATATTAGAATAATATTGTTAACTTAACGGTAAATAGGTTAAAATAAAAAATTTTAACTTACTAGAATAGTATCGCTAACCTTTTTGTATTTAAAGTATCATCGAATTTTTATGTATATCACAAAAGTTAATTTTTTTTTACAAAAAACGTAATTATCTATACATGTTGATCCAAAAATTAATTCTCGTTACAATCGACGTTTCTAATAATTCTACGGATAAAAATGAAATATGTGTAAACTTTTAAAAGTATGCATTCGCTTCTTTTATAAAAATTATTCTTTCCATAAACTCTTTATAAAGAAATAATAATCATTCACTTTAAATTTAATAAATGCGTTTCCTTGAACAATCTTATATACATTTCTCGTATGTATTCCGAAATATTTGATATATATAATATATAATTAGTAAAGAATAATCGCAGCAGCTATTATTCTTGAAGTTCATTCTTTTTAAATAGATGATGTACTCATTATCTTTTTACCATTCTTTGTCAACGAATTTTGAATTTCCATTATCCACGTATTGATATTACATGCAGTTAATATATACACATGTAGTTAATTAAATTATAATTAATTCTCATATGATCTTCAAACAGCTTTAATATAGTATGATACTTCATTCTAACCAATGAAAAGTATAAAATGAAAAGTAGTAAACAGTGTAATTTGTAAATATACAGACTAATTAAAAACTAATTTTTACATATACATAAATGTATGAGAAGTAAAAATGTTTATGTATACATTATGTATAAAGAGTAAAAATTTTTACGTATACATATATGTATGAGAAGCAAGAATTTTTACATATATACAAATGTATAAAAAGTAAAGATTTTTACATATAGATAAATATATGAGAATTAAAAAAAAAATCGAAGATTAACGATAACGATGTATGCCATTTTTTTTTTTATATAAATCAGAGAGCGAATAAATGAACAAATAATATAGAAAAGTTAATTTTTAATATTTACTATTAAATAAATTATATATAAAATAATTGCATATTCATTATTTAAGATGGTTTAAACGAAAATTTTTTCAAAAATGTAATTATATATTTTTGTATAATAAACAAATGTAAAAAGAAGAATTCGTCTCTCTTAATGGAAAAGATTATTTATTAATTTAGTGTCCTAAGAAATATATATACCTATAAATTCATATAAACAAATAAAAATTTATTTATTATGCATATAGTAAAACATATATTGTATATAAATTACGTCCAATGAAATAAAACAAAAAAGAATTAGAAAAAAAAAATGTATTGAATCTAATGTTTATATGCGTTTGATATAGTCTAATAATATAATCGATGTTTTATATACTTATACTATGTATGTTTATACTATATATGTTTATTTAACCTTATATTAAAGTCAGCAATTATATACTTGTTTCTAGGAACGAATATCCTTTTTTTATTAAGCTTCTTATCTTTTAAAGTAACATAAATAATTAATGTTTTTTATCGTACAAAAAAAAAAAAAAAGAAACTAGCAGTTTAACGGTATTTTGAACACGTATTCTTGATTTCGTCATATACTGGAACTCCATTACATTTCAATCTATGAAGACAGTTAATTTTTAACGACTATCGGATAAAGAATCTTAACATTATAGACGATTTGAAATTATACGGAAATATGTTATTTATAACAGCTTCGATGTGCGCGTTTCTTTTTAGTTGGCTATATTATTATAAATTTCGAATAAATCTAAGCTTTTTATTAACGACTTGTTATTATAACATAATATACTCCGCAATAGCTATTCAAGACGTAATTAACGACAAAATTAATGCCAAAAATAATAAAACAGGTAAGATCTTTTATATATTATTCATTTAGTTTAAAAAGCAACAAAAATAATAATTTAAAATCGCATTTTAAAAATTATACAGTACGCATATGCGATACGAACTTTTAAAAATTTTCCGTTTAAATTAGTATTACTATTTGAATAAAGAAAAATATCAAGAGCTATCTATACTGGATTTCTTCTAAAGAATTGGATATTTTGTTTGTATCATTTTATACATTTGTTAATCTATTGATGTTATTTTTAAGAAATCTATTAGAAAATGCATATAAAAGTAAATATCAATTTTTTTAATGTTTCAAAGAAAGAAGAACATTGTATATATTTCTATTTTAATAAAAAAAAAAAAGATTTACAAATTATTTAAAGCAATTGCTATAATTGAAAATTAAATTATGATATAGGTATAATCATCAGAATATAGATATAAATTTTATTGATAATTTTAGTTTAATATATAATAATTATAGATAATTATAGTTTCACAATAAATATTAATTCTGATTAAAATTATTTTATTTTGTAAGATTTGTTACCAATGCCTGAAAAAATCGTTATTGTAACGGGTGGTTCTAGAGGAATTGGTGCTATAGTTACAAAAATGTTGCTACAATGTCACATGGAAGTAATAATTGGTAAGTATTACAATAAAATCTTTTTTATACATTTACAATTAATAAATTATTATTATAGCCTGTCGAACACCTGCTGCTGGAGAGAAATTAATTTCCCAAATCAGAAAATCTGGTATTACTTCAGGAAAAGCAAGAGTTTACAAACTTGACAATGCTTCGTTGGAATCTGTAAAAGAATTTGTCAATCAAATTAAACTTAATTATAACAAAATACACATTTTAATAAATAATGGTAAAAATAGTTAAATGTGAATATATGTGCATTTTAATAAAAATTTGTGTATAACTAATAATTTCATAATCAATTTACATATTTTTTATAGCTGGTGTAATGTTTACTCCGTCTGAAAAAACGAAGGATGGTTTTGAACAGCAATGGAGTGTAAATTATTTGGCACACTTTTATTTGACAGCATTATTATTACCTCTACTGAAAGCTGGCAGTCATCCACAAGAAAACAGTAGAGTTATTAATGTTTCTTCTTGTGCTCATTATGTTGGACATATGCAATTCGATGACATAAATTTTAAGTATGACACATTTAATTTAAATAAATTAATAATTATAAACTTTAAATACAGATTATTAAGTTTTTTATAACACAATTGTACTGATTAGAAAAAATTTCAATACATATGCAATGTATGGGCAAAGTAAATTAGCTCAAGTAATATCTACAAAACATTTACAAAATCTTTTTAAAAAGAAGCAACTGGGAATTCAAATATATGCGGTACATCCAGGAATTGTTGATACAGATTTATTTCAACATTCTTTTGTATATAAAATAAAATTTTTAAGTAAATATATAATAAAGGTAAGTTTGACTGAAATTTTTCTGAAATTCTATATTTTTGTACTATTATAATCGTTTATTGATAAATAAATTATAACAATTGCAGAGTCCTGAACAAGGAGCTATGGTAATAATCTATGCAGCTACAAACGATAAAATTAAAGAACATGGTGGTATTTATATTAATAATTGTAAAGAAACAAAAGTAAATCCTATAGCTTTTGATAAATCTGTTCAAGAAAAATTATTCCATCTATCTCTTGAACAAGTGCAATTGAAAGATTTTTTTCAATACATTGATATTTAATATTGTTGTATTTTTATATTATTGTATTTTTATAAATACAACATTATAAATACAACATATAAATATTATGTAACATTTAATATCATAATATGCAATAATATATAACATTATTATTATTATTATTACTGTAACATTTTTATAATTAAAAAAAAATTAAAAAAATGAAAAAAAGATTAAATTTTATCTGACTTCACACACACTATACTACTACAATATAACATGAGAATATTAAATCTTACTGTTTATTATTTTATAAATGCAATAAAATCGTTGTTTCAATTATTTTATTTAATATTAATATAAAATGTTGTTTAATATTCTTTCTCACAATAGAATGGTTCCATAAAAAAATACTTTTATAGTAAAAACTATACCACATGACTATATCGAAATGTTCTTATACGTTGATCGTTTCATGTAAAAATTATTATGGAGTTTAACTAATAAAAATGCAAAAAAACAAGTAAAAATCGAATTAGTTAGTCTACCATCAGTTTTGATTAAATGATTTTGCTATTTTGATTCTAAAAATATAAAATTATATTTTTAATATAGATTTTAAATCATCACTACAAATTATCTTTACTTTCTTTAATACTGAGTCAATAGATGACGAGCGAATGATTGAATGTCGGCACGATTTCATAACCTTTACGGATTACAAATTTAAAAACAAAAATTAATAATTATAGTTGAAAAAAAAACTTATTCTAATTTTATTTTAGAGAGTTCGTTTATTCAGAAAAATAAGTTTATTAATTATTAAATATTAATTATTAAAATGCCAAAAATACGTGCGGAAAAAGTATCTCGTGTACATAAAGAGGTTACAAGACAAGGTAAAGAACTTTTTTATTAATTAATTTTTTCACTTATTTTGTATGAGAAATTAGATTTAATTTTTATATTTCGCAGGTATTCAATTTAATAAGGATTTTGGTCAACATATTTTGAAAAATCCTCTTATTATACAAAACATGGTTGATAAAGCTGCAATTAGATCGACAGATGTTATATTAGAAATTGGTTCTGGTACTGGAAATATGACAATTAAAATGTTAGATAAAGCAAAAAAAGTAATAGCATGTGAATTAGATCCAAGAATGGTTGCAGAACTGCAAAAACGTGTACAAGGATCACCTTATCAACCAAAATTACAGATAATAGTAGGAAACGTTTTGAAAACAAATTTGCCATTTTTTGATTTGTGCATTGCTAATATTCCTTATCAAATATCGTCTCCATTAGTATTCAAGTTACTTTTGCACAGGCCTATTTTTAGGTAATTAATATATTTATATGAAACTGAATAATATGAAAATATTTATTTATGTTGCGAAAATTAAATATACATGTGTTTTTCTATTTTATTACAAATTGTTTTTTTTTAGATGTGCAGTACTTATGTTTCAAAGAGAATTTGCAGAACGTTTGGTTGCAAAACCAGGCGATAAATTATATTGTCGTCTTAGCATCAACACGCAACTTTTAGCACGTGTAGATATGTTAATGAAAGTTGGAAAAAATAATTTTAGACCACCACCAAAAGTAGAGTCAAATGTAGTTAGAATAGAACCTCGAAATCCACCACCACCAATTAATTACCAGGAATGGGATGGATTAACAAGGATTACATTCGTAAGGAAAAATAAAACCCTTTCAGCTGCATTTAAACAAACTACTGTAATGACAATGTTAGAAAAGAATTATAAACTTCATTGTAGTTTAAACAATAAGGTACTCATCACTTTTAATCTCTGTAGAAATATTTTTTCAAAATCTTTTTAAATTAATTTTATTACATTAAAATATAGACAGTACCAGAAGATTTTGATATAAGAGAAATGGTAAATAAGATATTGCAAACTGCTAAAGCAGAAAATAAGCGAGCTAGAACTATGGATATTGATGATTTTATTAGGTATGTAAAAATTATAATATATCTGAAGTTTTTTTGTATGAAGTATATTTTTTGTTTCTAGCCTCTTACATGCATTCAATGCTGAAGGAATTCATTTTACATGAATAAAGAAAAATTCTTGTGTTTCATTTTCTTTAAATGATTAAATTGTGAAGATCATCAGGATTATATAAAAAATCCAAAGAGAAAAATAAAAAAATGTTCATTATGTTCTTTTATAAGAAATATTGTAATATTTGTAAATAAATATAGATATTTTTTTTATATATGTGTAGATATTTATATATGGATGAAACTTTTAAATATAAAGTATATAATTATTACAATTACATTTTATGATACAGATACTATTTGTGCTCTGTTTTTTTATATTATCAAATGTTACTAATGTCTTGTTCGTTTTCATACTTTATTTAATTTATAAAGAAAAGGATATAATCTTTTTGTTACAAAGAAATTGCATTATATATATATACATAATACATGACAGCGGTGTGTTCATAATTGTATCTACTCTACTTATTAAACCTTTTATATTGTTTTTATTTTCATTATCCTTATAATCATAAATAATTAAATTATACTTAATATAAAAATTATCACGCATAATACATACGCTCGTATCTTTATCATTTACAAATGTATTAATTACATTATTCGCACACAAGGTGAAAGTGTATATATGATTATTTCTTTGGGAGTCACGTTGAAGAAGAATAGTATTTAGAAATTTTCATTTAAAGAAATATATAATAATAATTTATTTTCCAATGTAAAATTATATACATAAAAGTAATTTTGGGAAAACAAAAGACAAGTTACATAAATTTTACTATATAATATAAAAAAATTTAAGTGTAAATTATTTTTTAAAAATAAATGCAAAATATAAAAAAAAATAAATTATATATATGTATATATATATGTACATACACACAGATATATACTATATATAGATTTATTATAATATAGAATTTAAATATATTCTGATCTGTTCCATGAATAAACTCAGTTTTTATGTTTTATATTCATTTTATATCACATAGAAAATAATAGATATTAATTGAACATATTATGTGCATTTGTTTTAATTTTTTTGTTTTTTTTTCTATTTTTTTCATTAATTGTTGTAAAGGATATATGAAAAACTAATATACATTAATATTAGAATTAGTATTATCTTTTAGTATGAAATTTTTTTCCTGTTAATTAACTTAGGAATATTATCATTTAAAAATGATAAATAAAAAATAACTTTTTTAGTAAAGAATGCAATTTTTTAAAATTATCTTCATTACAACATTGACAACAACATTATATCCATTTTTGTATTACTCTCTTTATAATTTGTTATTCATGCATTTACATTTATGCAACTTGTGCATCATTATATATTTATTTTCTCTTATAACTTCAATAAAAAATAATTATAAAAAAACTTTGTAAATATTATTTATTATAAATGCTATGTCATTTCATTGAGAATCATAATGCAATATATTAGTTCCGTTTAAAATTAATTTTCTATTGACAGTAAAACAATATTTTAATTTTTTAATATTATAATTCTATAATTATACTTTATTACATAAGTTCTAGCATATGTTTATAATCAGCTAATATATCAGTACATTTTTCTTTTGTTAATTTTTATAAATATCCCTATATATAAATGACATTTTTTTATCTTACATAATATTCATAAATATCTTTAAATGATAGTTATATTTCGTATAAGATTATTACATTAATATAATAATAACAATAAGGAATAATATATAAAAGAAATGTATGTATTAGCAACTTAAGAAGCTACTTATCAACTTGAATTATATTTATAATTTATAATGAAATTTAAAAAAATGAATAAACATGTTTTTCTTAATAAAATAATTTGTTAATGATCTTGTGAATAAGAAAAGAAGTGAACAAAATGTATATACGTATATGTACTAAACAAAATTTATTAGTTTGTTTTCAGACAAAATTATCAAACTATTATTTTAGCTTCTTTATGTTTTGTCTTTTTCTCACTTGATTAATCATCATATTTCAAAAGTGTAGTAAGCAATAAACGATCGTATAGTGAGATAACATTAAAATAATAAGCCATCTTTCATAGTGTACATTGCAACTATATTACAAATAAACCTAATTTATAGTTGAGAAGATTAATAAGCTATATGAAAAAAATTAATCCGAGTTAGAGCTATAAGACCATCTAACACGACGTTTCACCTTTTTAGATCTTGATTTTGATCGTGATCTTAGATGTTTTGATTTTTTATGACTTTTATGTAATTTGCGCTTCTCTTTGCTAGAAGAACTATTTTTAGAATCGGAATGTTTCGATATTGAACATGTTTCACTTTTAGATGACATTACTGAATTTGTTACACTTGAATTAGAGATGGAAGATCGACTACGAGATCTACTACGAGATCTGCTACGAGAACTACTACGAGATCTGTTATGAGATTTACTAGATCTGCTAGATCTGCTACGGGATCTATTTCGAGATCTACTACGCGATCTAATACGAGAACGTTTTCTCCTTTTATCTTTACATAAATCCCTATGTTTAGATCTTCTTTTATGTTTGTATGATCTATCTGAATAATTGCTAAATTGGCTATTGGAACATGTACTATTCTCTCTCTTTAAGAAATCTGTGTCTATCGAATTACTAGCATCTTCACTATCGTATTCATTTTTACATTTATGAACTTGTCGTTTTCTACAGCTTGATCTTTTATTTTTTTTCTGCTTGTGAGAAGATTCGCTAGTACTTCTGGTTCTAGATCGTTTATTTTCCTTGTATTTGTAATTTTTTCGACTAGAATCATCTAATAATATTACATCGGTTATCATTCGAGATTTATCTTTATTTTTACCATCTCTTTCAATTTTTTCAATATCATAAACACGTGAGCTTGTAGAACCTTTAGTTCTTGACTTTTGTTGTAAAAGTTCACATTTGTGAGTTTCTTTACTTTCATTACATGTCTCACTGCTGCTAGTGCTACTACTGTTACTATTACTAGTACTAGTAGTGCTGCTGCTACTGCTACTACTGCTACTACTGCTAGTACTGCTACTACTGCTGCTGTTAGTACTGCTGCCATTATTGTTATTAAGGACATTATTTTCTTCATTGTATCTTTCTTCTTTTTTTATTAAATCCTTACGCACGTTTACTGTACCTTTAATTGAATTTGTTTCTTTTCTTGATTTTACTTCACTCAATTTCTTCTTTCTATCTTCTTCCAAACTAGATTCGCTAGAACTATATGGTTTTATTTTTCCACGTTGACTGCTTCTTCTACTACTTTTATTTCTGAAATCACTTTCACCTGAACTTGAAACACTACTATCTACTCTTTTACGGTTCTTGAAATTACTGTGTTTACGTCTTTTATTATTGATTTTTTTCTTTGATGATTTCTTTACATGACTTCGACATTGTCTGCTTCTTCTAGGATTGTAATCACTATCTGACGAATTATCGCTTGAAGAAGATGATATTTCTGAGATAATAGTCCTTATGATTTCACTATTTACCTTATTAGACGATCCTTTCTTAGAATTAAATGATGTACTAGCTTGAGGAACATCCTCGTAAACAGAAGTTTGCACAGGTCTATTAAACAATAATACAAAATATATATTCATATGTACATTATTTAAACTTATTTAAACTTATAGATATTCAAGTTAGTATAAAATAAACTTACTCTGCATTATCATTAGATACATAAGCTGTATTTGCATCCTCAGGATCGGAAGAGACTAATTCTATTATCTCAGGTGTTCTTTCATGACGAGGTTTGACATAACAGATCACTTCGCATTCGTCATCTGAAGATCCAGATGATATTGTCAAAACATCTGGTACATTATATGGCATTTCCAATTGAAAAGATTGTCCAACAGTACTAGGTCCTGATATAAGTAAATATTATATTAATATTTGCTGAAGCTATGATTTATAGTAGAATTTACGAAATAATTATATTTTTATTGTTACCAGGCATATTGACTGGGTGTGGTCCTACGCCAGGTAATTCAGCATTTACACGTAAATCAATTGCTTCATCAAGTACATGAACATCTGAATCATCGGAAGAAGTACTACTGCTACTAGATACAGGTGAAACAACATGTGAAACGTAATCTCTTGATAAACCTATCACAAAATATATACACTTTTAATTTCAGTAAATTACTAAAATAATTATATTATATAAAACTTTTAGAAACCTTCAAATAAATAAGTAACAGCTTGATCATATGCAACTATATCATAATTAGTCCCTGCAAAATTGAATAACTCATGTATAAAATGTTCTGTATGTACACCAAAATATGGTCGCACAATATTTTGAAATTGGAGACTTCTAATATCATGACGTGTTAATGCGTCCATAATCCTTCTTAAAACATATGGAATATGTGCCGGTCTATTATTAATTAATATATGTAATTCTCTGTTTAACCATGGAACAAGACGATCCAATTCTCTTGGATATCTCCTATAAAATATAATTTACTTATTGATTTCATTGCCACTTAATGCAACTTACAATAAATGATAAAGATCATATTGAAACATGCCGATAATATTCAGCGCTACATTCTTGAAAACGTCCAAATCCAAAACGTCCAGGTAAGGATGTAGCCCATATTCCATATGTGTATATAGCACGACGAAAAGTAGGATTCATGCGCCTGTGTTCTTCTCCTGGAACCTGTCGCTGCATAACTGGTATTATCTGTTCTCTTGCGATCTGTTCAGTGTTTGATATGGCTCCACGACGACGATTATCATTCATTGTTGTTCTACGAAGTTAAATTAGACGAAAGTTACAAATGTGATTTTCCTCAATTTTGTTCCTTTAGTTTATATATAATTTGTTACATTATTACCTGTAGAAGAAACGCCGTAAACCAACATCCCAATTTCCATCTACTTCAAAATTAACATCTAAATGCTGGATTGCCATGACTGGAGGTTGTGGAATTTGAGACGTTAATTCGCGTGGTACATGATATTGATCATAATCTTCTTCTGATCTTACATTATGTATGATTGATTTAAAAGTTTGTTTGCATAATGGACATTCTGTTTTTATTTTAGACCATTGTAATAAGCAATTAAAGCAAAATTGATGTAAGCAACTGTCAGTAAATGATGTGTTGATAAGTTTTCCAAGACAAATACTGCAATTAGGAGGTGGAGAGGCTGCTCCTTCACTTCTTTCGCTGCTATCAGAACTTTGTACAACGCCTTCAGACTTAATTGGCTCTTCCTTTACTTGTACTTGACCCTCCATGGTAATTTAATATTTTATATCATTCAAACAATCATCTGTTGAAATTATTATTAGGATATCATAAAGCAAGAACTTTTTGAATAATTTAATATTATAGTAAACTGATTTAACTTTATATATAATATGGAAATGCATGTAAAAATATATGAATATATTAAATTTAAAAATAATTTTTTTTCTTAATTGTTAACAACATATGCATAATAATAGTGAAATTCTATTGATATTACATAAACATATAATTTTCAACAATCTGATTTAAATATTGATATATAAATTAGAATACATACTGCACATATATGTGTTAGAATTATTTTCTACCTTTTTTCTTTTTTAAGTATTTTTGATTCGAATGTATAAAAAGTAAATCACCTTTAAGGACGCGTATGTCATTTTATAATACGATTAGGTAAAATTAGGCGTAATAAATAATCCGCACCATTTTTTTTTCTTTTCTTTTCTCTTTTTTTTTTTTTTTTTTTTTTTTTTTTTACGAATATTGAAGTACAAACGATATTATTTGAGTAACGCTATAAGAAAATGGATTCGAAAAAATGATTGGAAGAATAAGCACGTCATAAATTGACAGTGTTCTATCGCTTTTCATGGAGTACTCTTGTTTTTTGGTATTTATCTAGTATCATCAATGATAAACGATTTAATAAGATTAATATTTTACCTTAAAATAGATAACAGAAAATGTATAAATTTTCGACAAAATTCAATACTGTTTGACGTGAAACTGATTTTTTTTACGATTCACGACATCGACGACCATAAGGCAAAAACTAACGTAGGATACGTTCAGTTGGTACTCCATGTGGTTATACAAATGATATAAGAATCGACTAGAGAAATATAGATGGATCTTTCCGTTAACCAACGCCATCTATTAATACTTGTTTTCCTTTTGTAATTTAATTTTTTATTTACTTAAAACATTAATACTGTCTTTTTTTATGATTATTTATAATAAGAAATTATTTAATTTTATAATTTTAATAATATTTCCATCTTATATTCAATTGCTATTTAAGATTATGATTTTTAAATTTACCACACAGTTTAAAAAGTTTATCGTTATATCAATTAGTATATATATATATCAATTCAATATAATATATATATATATGTATATATATATATATATATATATATATATATATATAAACATTAATTTGAAGAATTTATTGTAAAATATGTTAATATAATCATAAGAATTGATATGAATATAAAAATTTCAAAAAAATTTAAATAAACCTCTTATTAACGATATTTTGATCACGTGATATATGATATCGCAAAGGACTTTCTTTATTGGATGCTTGGCAATTCTGCTTATGGTATATTTTCGCACTTTATCTAGCACATATTTGAAGAAGTGTTGATTCTCGTCTTACCTGCATGTATTTTTTCGATACGAATTAATGAAATATTTTACGCGCGACAAAATAAAAAGTAATCTGTATCTAATTATTTTTCTGTAATATCTATACACTTCGTGTCACGAGAATATAAATTTCAACAACGATGGCATTGTGTTATACTAGGTATTAAATGTTATTTCATTTAATTTCATTAATCAAATCAGAATTACAACATTAAATATATTTTAGGCTTCTTTGTCGACGAAGTATCGGCTTTCAACATTTTCGAAGCTTATATACAAGCAAGTGAGTGTTAATGTATTATGTAATATCGATTTGATCATCTGACTGTCAATTATATTTCTCTTCTAAAATCAATTTATTTAAATGTTAAGGAATATTTTTCTCTGCTTATTTGAATATCTGCAAAGATAACAAATTAAAAATCTATATATATATATATTATAATATATACTTTTATCTTTAAAAAAATTACAAACGAGTATGCACATTGTATAATAAAAATTCAATATGTTATAGTTCACTTACCACATCTTTATCACAACCATTACGTGCAAATATTTGTGAAACACATGATGAAAAGAATATGCGTCTTAAACGACCTATGTCACCACATTTGACTATCTATCAAGTGCAATTAACAGCATTGCTTTCTATATCACATCGTACAACTGGCATAATACTATCAAGTTATGCTATGTTTTTAGGTCTTGGTAAGTATATAATTTTTCATCATACATTGTGAGAAATCAGAATCAATATTTTTTTGATGATATCTCTCTTTAATGTTACTACAAAAATTTCATTTTTCTCTTTTGTCATGTTCTAGGTACTTTATTTGTGCCAGGTGGAATACCTTGCGTTATAGAACTTTTAAGCGAATTAAATTTGCCTGTTCCTATACTTTTTGCAGGCAAAACATTACTTGCTTTTCCTGCTACATTTCATATATTCAATGGATTTCGACATTTGGTAAAAAGTTGATATATAAAATAACTGCAATATAAAACAAAATTATTTTTAAAATAAATTTTGTCTATTTTTTATAATATTACAGGCTTGGGATTTAGGAATGTTTCTGACAATTAAACAAGTATATTCAACAGGCTATGCAGTAGTTGCTTTAGCAGCTATTTCTGCTGTTGTTTTAGCAGCTATGTAAGCACTAAAACTAAGTGGATTATTTCAGAAATTATTTATTTTTAGAAATTCGTTGTTATTTGGATGTGCATCATATCTCATCCTATAATGTTAGTATTGTATGAAATAAAATAAGTTATTATAGAGATACATTTTTTACAAATTCTTTTGTATGGTTGTGTCTTACAGATTGAACTGTTTTTAATACTTTTTAATCTGTTTATTTATTCAGGCAAACATTGTAGGGGAGAAATTAAGGAAATGTATTTATGTAAAGACCAATGCAAAAATTGTATTTTCCTTAAATGTAAAATACAATACAATACTTCATATATTTCGGATGTTTTGTACATAATAAAATATTTACGATTAGACATTTACATCGTCAAAATAGATTGTTGTTCTAATATTTTATATTAATAACTTTATTTAGATTTTTAAAATCATACGAAATCTTCAAGCGACGAATCCATAAATTTTTTATATATAGCCATAAATCTAGCAATAAAAGCTTCTAAGTGAAAAATAGGTTTAGATCCATTTAGCATTCTATGCTCATATTCAGCAGCTATGAATGTAATTTCACTTTTTAATTGAAGATCACAATTTTTGATACATTCTTGTAACAGTCCTTTAAAAATTACATCACAAGGTATTAAATGCGTTAATAATTCATAAAGTCTTTTTCTAATATCTAATAGCTTTTTAGGAGTTTGTTCTGTTATCATCATATTAGCCGTAGTACGAATAAATGTTTGCCAATCAGGTTCTGAAATATTTTGATTTGCAGTAAATGGGTACCTGAAAGAAACATTAAAATTTTTATTGGAGAAGAGAGGGGGTAGCATATTATAAGATTTAATTAAATATTTAATTTTTACTTACTGTTCAACTTTACAAGCTTCAAGCATTAATATTGCCCTTCTAAGATTTCTTCCACTAAAATTAGCAATTCTGGTAGCTAATTCATCTGGCAAAGTTAGACTTTCCCGTTTACAAACTGATTGTAAAATAGATTTAATTTCTGTTATCGATGGTGCAGGAACACGTATTCCTAGACATCGAGATCGAATAGCTGGTGATACACGAGATATAGAATTTGCACAAAGAATTAATCTGCAAGTAGCAATATATTTTTCCATGGTTCTACGTAGTGCATGTTGAGCATCCCTTGTAAGTTGATCCACATTTGTTAATAAAATCACTATTTCACAAATAGAATAGTTTATATTTTTCTATCAAAATATTTCACTTAGTATTTACTAAGTATTTGCTTCAAATTTTATACCTTTAAACTCTCTTTGTCCGGTCGGATCAATTTGATGAGTTTGTGCTGTCATTTTTACTAAATCCATTACAACAACTTTATCGTATATATTTACGTCGCTGGGATTTACTTCTATGTGATAATTACTGCTTATAGTCATTATTTCTAATTTTTTTTTAGAAGGAGTCTATAACAATAATAGAATTCCAATTAACATATTATTTTTTGATTAATTACTTTAAAAAATTATTCTCTCAAATAAAACGAACCTCAAACTGCATATTTTCCATTCGTAATCTTTCAACTCCAGAACCATATAATTCTTTCAAAATACACATTATACGAGTTTTTTTTCCAGCTCCAGATGGTCCATATATTAACAAATGTGGAAAGTCTCCTTTATGTACCTGTTATTAAAAATAAAATACTTATTTTTATATATCCATTATAGACAATGAACAGAATATAAGAATATGATTTTATTAAAGCAACATTTATATGTTGTCACATTTTGATAATTGCTATAAACTAAATATTATAAAAAAAAAGAAATTAGGCGGGAACGTTATACTATCAATAACGAAGTCCAACCTTATTTTTTCTACCGGTATACTGCAATTTCTTTATAATTACCATATTTTTAAGATATTCTGCTTGTTCCTTATGATAATCTAATTTAGAAAATGTAGTTGGCCTATATTTATCTACCCACAAACTCATTTTTTTGTTTAGATTCTTAAGAAAAACGGTAAAAAATTTAAGACTATGATCCTTCTCCTTCGGTTGTATATGATCTTTATTTAGAAACTGCTACGTCATAACCAATAACATCGTTTCGCGCTAGAATTAAAAAAAAAAGGATCTTATGTATATACAATGAATATTGCAAAAAAAATTTATTTAAATTATTTCAATAATTAATAATAAGTGTTAAAATAATAAAAAGTGTTTAAATTAAAATATTTTACAAGAGAAAATAAAAAAATTTGATTTATTATACTGCAATGCTATAATTCGTGATTCTTATAAGTTAATGATTTGATAAATTCAGTTTTTACAATTGCATTTCATTAAGTATTTTTTATCTTAAACAAATACTTTCATAAATATGTGTTTTGCACGTTAATGCACATATGCATCCTTTTTCTATGCTGTCAGTTAGTGCATCTGTGCAGCAGAAAGTTACTACGTAGTTCGTGCACATGGCTTCGGTAAAACTTTTTTGTTTGTGAGGCGCTATTCTTCTATACTTGAAAAAGTCGTTCTATAGCCATTGGTATCGTGGTAGAGAGATCTGGTTTTATAAACAAAAATATGCAACAAAGTTATTATTTTAGATTCTATTTTTTTTCATAGTAACAAAGTTATAAATGTTTTTTTCAAGCACTATTATTAAAAGGTAAGAGTGCTAAATGCTCCTTTAAATTTACAAAATGTGTTTTCAGCATAAACAAATAAACAGTATTAAAGATAAAAATAAGAAAGGAAAAAACTAGTTTGGATTTATAGTTAGACATGATTTAGAAATGCAAAATATACTTGGATATATATACTGCTAACGTAATGGAACTGAAAGTATGGGTGGAAGGTATACAACGTATTGTGTGTGGAGTTACAGAAAATACTACTTGTCAGGTTTGTTGTGAAGCACAATGTATGTATGTCGTAGAATATTGAATATTAATATATGTACTTCAATTATGTCATTGAAAAATACTTAAAGCATTTTAATAATTATCTGTTTCTAGGATGTTGTATATGCTCTTGCACATGCAACAGCACAGACCGGTAGATTTACCTTAGTAGAACGTTGGAGAACTAATGAACGGCTTTTAGCTCCATATGAAAACCCTCTTAAGGTATAAAATATTTTTAAAAGTTAAAGCATATAAAATATATCAATATTATAAATTTGTTAAATTAATATATTTAAAAGTATCTATATAAAAATAAGTAATAATATATAGTATCTCTAAAGCAGTATCTCTAAAAACAGATTTTATTAAAATGGGGAGAGTATTCTTCTGAAGTCCAGCTGATTTTGAGACGTTCTATTGATAACAATAAAAATCCAGGATCATCAGCATCAAGAATAACCCATGGAACACGAATAAATGGGACAACAAATATGTCATCAGAAGTTGGAGCAACAAACAATGTTCAAGAGGATTCTAAAACTACTCCAACAATTTTAAATTCAGATTTTGATGACTTACAAGGTGGCCTAGAAAGAAATCGCGATACAAGAAAGTCATTAACATTTGGTGGATTTCAAGGAAATCTTACTGAGAATAATGCTGATGTAAAACAATATGCTATTTTTATATGCAATCATTTTTAGAAATTCTATTGTACATATATTTTATAATTTTTAATTTTTGTACAGATTCAAATGGAGAATGTTGCTATTGTTCAGCCTACACCACATTTTAAAAACAAAGAATTAAATATCCGAAAAAATATCCCACAATCTCCTACACGAGGTGCTAATCCTGATAGTAAGCTAATATTTTTCTGATTTTTAATTTTATTGACAAATTCATTAACAATTTCATAAGAATTAATGATTTAATTATAGCTAATTTTTATTCTTATTTATTTTTAGTTAATGCGCATCTATCTCAGAAAAAAATAAGGGAGGTTCCTCCTTATAGAGATCCTCCAGGACCAGCTTCTCCTCCATTACGAACATTACCACCATATAGAGATCCACCACCACCAAATTTAAATAGTCCAGCAAGATCACAATACGCTTCTAGCACAAACAGTAATATTCCACATATTCATAAAGAAGAACAACCATCATCTAGCAACACTGTAAAATTGAAAAGAAATTTAATTCAGGTAGTATAATTAAAGGAAATTGTTTTACATTTTTAACGGGTATGTGCGGTGTTTTTGTTTCTAGGAATTTCAAGATACAAAAAGTCAAACACAAACAATTGGTCAATTATCTGGCCAAACACAGAATATGATGACTGTTGCTTATACTCAACGTTATGTTGACCTTATTAGACTAGTCAATAAACAAAGAGATACTATTAGTGCACAACAAGCAGATCTCACTAAAGTAAGTGAAAATAAATATATAATTGTATAAACTCTAATATATCTGTATTATTTATTTATTTTAGTTTGATGCAGAAATATTATATTGGGAAACTAAAAATAGAGAACAAATGCATCAAATGGATTTTATTTCCCAAGAATTAAATCGCATTGAAGCAAATGGTCGTATTATAGAAGATCAGGTATATATTTATTTATTTCAAACATAAAAATATGATTTAATATTTAAAAATGAATTTATAAAAATTTATTAAAATTTACATTGTGTTAATACATATCAGCTTAAAGAATTAGCTCATGTGGAAGAAGAAAGTGAAATTGTAAGGCAGCAAGAAAAAACTTTAAAATCTGAGATAACGCTTCTCAGATCAAAGCTTGCAAATTGTGAAACAGAATTACTTCAATGTAAAAATAAGATTAGGTAAAAACATAAGAATTTATTAATAATACTTTTATATGCCTGATTTTAATGATGTTTTTCATGTAATAGATTTATCATGGAAGAACTTGCTGTAGAACAACATAATACTAATCGTGAGACAGACGAGCGTCAAATAATTGAACGAAAAATAATTAATGAAGTTGAACGTCTTCAGAACGAAGTAGAACAAGCTAAACGATCAGCCGAGCTAGCTTCACAATGCGCAGAATCGTTAAAACTTGAAATAGTTAGTTTGGAATCGGCGATTGTAGAAAAAAAATTACAAGTTGAGAGATTAGTAGCTGATATGAAAGAGGCAAATTTACAAAGTTTAACTGTTGCTTGTCAAGATGAACAAGTAAAATCTTTACTAGAAGGTATATATTGTCTGTATAGATAGATTGTCCTTAACGAATGTACTATATAATTAATTCGTTATATTTTATTATATATATTTTCTTTTTAGGTGCCCATAAACCAGGAAGTACACGTAAAATGATAGGATCTCCTAGACAATTAGAGACAGCAGTACCCACAAGTAAAAATCCACATGGAGTTTGGGTCTAAACATATGCTTTATGTAAATAGATTTATATATGGATGTTTATGTACAAGAATAATCGTGTAATTGCAAAATACTGCTTATCGTTTATCAAGTTAATAACATTCCGACAAATGTTCACTTCTTCTGTTGGATGTTATGAAAGGAATTACTATTATAGTGTTCTACTTATCCATTCCTTCTCTATTATTACAGTAAAAATTAAAGAAGATTAGAGGTACAAATGTAATAATTATCTTTATTGATATATGTATATAAATGTATAACTCTAAAAATTCTTTAGAGATATTGAACCACAAATATGGTCATATCATTAGTCAAGTTTTTTTTATATTTTGTTACCATCCTTTTAAATACATATTATTACATATTTTTTTTTATGTTTATACTTTTGTTTAATTAATTCAATTATTGGATAATTCAATATAAGAACTAGACAGTTATAGAAAGTACCTTTGTAGATATACTATTATTGATATTATTTAAGTGATGTATATTTAATGATATAAGTATAATTCATGTTTTTTTTTTTTATAATATACTAATACTTCTTATAATAAATTTTTTATTTTTTTGCACTTCACATTACAAGTTCAATTAATTATTTCTTCATGCTATATGCATTAAAGGAGCACGAGCAGTTCTTATTTTGTTTAACGATAGAGTTTTTTTCTAAATAACATTATCATATTTAATTTTTAAATATATTTTATTTTATAGTTAGTTATTTTTATTTTTTTTAGTTCTCCTTATTATTAAAAATAATGATTAATTAAAAAGAATATATATATATTTTTTCAATACATTTGAAATATGTAAATAAAATAATTATGCAAAACGTTAATTAATCTCTTCGAATTTAGATAAGATCTTAAAATATTATTAACAATAATTGCATCAATATCTACCTTTTGAAAGTTTTTTCTGAATCACGAATGAAAATTCTTTTCACTAGCTACATTCTATTTCTAGGGAAATTTCTTGATATATTGTTTGCATCACTGGGTAAATCTGAGTTCTGTTGACTTTTTCAAATTTTAACTGCAGCATATGATTAAATATCTTTACCGTTTTATCTATTTTTAAGTAGACTAGTAATACTTAAGAAAATTCTTTTATCGTATAGAACAAATGAAGATTTTTCATTCTTGTTTAAATTTGAATAAGATTTCTTCACAATCTTCTTAACACAATTATATTTTGACAATAATTATATAGGATCCAGATGAATTTTTTTATTTATGTGTGTATAATTATTTATAAATATTAAATAAGGAAAAATATATGTACATTAAGGAAATGAATTCTCCAAGATCACCACATAATAATCTTAGTTCTGAATTGAAGAATATTATTACTAACAAAAATGCACTGAGCATGAAATCACGTATGAAAGGTATAATCATTGCTAAATGTTATGTTTATAATGAACTAACTTAATATATTATTTTCAGTTTTAAATGCTCTTAATGAAGATGACGTGAAAAATAGAGCTGAAAGAGAAAAGCGTTTGCGACTCCAAGCTATACAAGAAATTTTAACAACAGAGGTCACATATTTACAACAGTTGGAAATATTAATGGAGGTTTTTAACTTATTTTATAGTATTTTATAGTATATAGATAATGTATTGTACATTAAAATTTAATAATAATATTTTTCAGTTTTTTTTACAACCTATCATTGAAAAGAAATTGGTAAATCATATAATATTAAATACATTGCTTGAAAATATAAAAACACTATATAACATTAGTGGAGAATTAATTAAGGAATTAAAAGAAGATACTGAAAACATTTCTGGAGCATTTTATAAGCTTGCACCATTTTTTAAGTTATATTCTGTTTATGCATACGATTATGAACAAGTGTCAACACTTTTACAGGTACTCAAATGTGTTTACTTTTATATTGAACAAGTAAATGGTTATTTAATAAAAATCTTTATCTTTTTTACAGGTTACTCAAGAGAAGGATCCTTCTTTTAAAAATTTCATAAGCAAACAAGAAACAAGACCAGAAGTTGGAAAATCGTTGTCTTCATTATTAATTACTCCGATACAGAGAGTACCAAGATATAAATTACTTTTGAAAGAAGTTCTACAACATACTCCTAACAAGCACAAAGAATATAATCTTTTACAAGGTAATAAATTATTTATATTCATAATTATGATGTGATTATTATATATATTTTTATTAAAATGTCCTTTTTTGTACAGCATGTTTAGTAGAAGTTGAAAAAGCTGCAGTACATATTAATAATTTAGTTGCCGAGAATGAAGATATTCAAAGATTATTGATGCTTCAAAAGTGTATTGTAAATGGAGTTAATTTAGTAAAGCCTGGAAGAAAATTAATTAAGCAAGGAACATTAATGAGAGTTTCAAGGAACGGCGATACTGCTTATAGAAGATATTTTGTACTTTTAAATGATACTTTATTATATTGTAAGGGAAAACCAGAAAGTTCATTGACTGTACGTTGTGTACTTCCCTTAAATAAGTGTAAAGTAGAAAGTGTCTTAAGTGGTGGACTTTTTCGTGTTACATGCTTAGAAGAAATGCTCTTTTTATATTCAGAAACTGGTGACAGTAACTCTTGGATACAATTATTACAAAAAGCCATTGAAAAGGTATTATTCTCATGTAATCATTTATTTTTATAATACAATCTAACTTCAATTCATTCGTGTTTGTAGTATACGGAATGTAGACAAACTTTGAGGAAAGATAGTAGTTCAAGGCAACCACTGAGACATAAAAATATAAATTTATTTCCATCTGAGGATTTACAACAAAGATACATCAAACGAAAAAGAACGAAAGATACAAAAGATGTAGGGCTTAATTATTCATTATTTTGATTTAAGTATATTGATTTGATTAAATAAATCTTTTCTTTAATAATAAATAGGTTCAATTGAATCCATCGAATATAATGTATTTTGAGAAGGAAAATCAAGAAAATGAAATGGAAGAACAACAAGAGAATTGTTTTCGATTAAATAGAAAATTAAAGAGATTTAAAAATGATATTTCTACAGGGATTCCTATGGACAAGGTTTAACAAAAATAATTTAAGAAACATATGTATAAATATTTAAGTTCTTTATAATATTATTATAAAAATTTTTCTTTTTTTTGTTTTCATTTTTTTAGGATACATCAGAAATTTGCTTTATGGAAAGTTCAGATATGTCAGTATCGTATTTGAACAATTCAGATTCTATACATTATTTATCATTAGTATTCAAAAATATTTGTGAATTTTTTTCATATGTTAGCTCATCCATACAAAATATCTTTAGATACAGATAGCATTTTTATGTTCTTTTAATTATGAATTGTAATATATAGGTGAGGAGTTTATAATATATTTTAAAAATTTTAGTAATTTAAACATTTTAATTTTTATATTTTTTTTGTTTCTTAAAAGATTCCCTGTATTTCTATACATTACTATACTATACTATACTCATTAGCATTTATAAAAAAATGGTGAAAAAAACATATTCCAAAGACAGTATATTTGTAGCATATCAGTAGATTATATTTTAATATATATTCGATACGGTATTATATACATTAGAATAGTGTTTGAAAAGTAAGAGAAATCAATTCGTAGAGGGAGTTAATAATTCGATCTATTAGTCAGTAGATGGCGCACCGAAAGCGTAACCTCGCGTCCCATCTTTCTCATCAAGTAAAAATGGAACTGAGGTTGTAGTCGAAAAATATTTTATTGTGAACAATTGTAAGCTTTAACGAGTGTAAATATTTTAAAATAAAAGAAAAAAAACAAACAAACAAAAAGAAAGGAAGAAATAAGGTATAACAATAAATTTTATACTACTTCATTTATTGAAATCTTCGTACTTACGTTCGAAGAAGAGAACGTAGTAATATTGGCGGTTTTCACTCATGTAGAATTATTTCAGTATATAATCTTTATATCTACTGTATAAAACAATATAATTATGGCGGTTGGTTCAACAAAAGTGGTACAAGTGACAAACATTGCACCCCAAGCAACTAAAGATCAAATGCAAACTTTATTTGGTTACTTAGGAAAGATAGAAGATATTAGATTATATCCCACTATAAGAGATGTAGCAGTACCTGTACAATCGCGTATTTGTTACGTTAAATTTCACGATCAAGGATGTGTTGCAGTTGCTCAACACATGACGAATACTGTATTCATTGATCGAGCATTGATAGTAATTCCTTATCAAAATGGAGATATTCCAGATGAACAGCGTGCTCTTGAGTTAACTAACAATGGTACAGTTGTACCAGGTAAGTAGTTAGAAATTAATAATTAGTATTGTGTATTTTTATTTTTACGTGTTAAACAAATGTGTTACTTCTTTTTAGGTCTATACCCTTCTGAACCAAAGCTTCCACCAAATGTTGTAAATGCAATCGAAGGTATTCCTCCGAATCATGTAATTACAACAATGGATCCTAAATTAGAAGCTCATGGATTACCGCCTTATCCACATTTGCCTGGCCATTTAGATAGTAGACGAATTGAGGAAATTAGGAGAACACTAGTAATAGCTAATTTAGATGCTTCTACGACGGCTGAACAATTGCTAGATTTTTTCAGTAATAACAACGTTGAGATTAAGTACTTACGCCTTTGTACAAGAGATTCTGATACAGATCACTATGCATTAGTGGAACTTACGGAACAAGGAGCAGTGGTTTCTGCATTATTATTAAATGGAAAAATGCTTGGCGATAGACATATAAAGATTTATCATTCGACACAAGCAATAGCTAAACCAGAAGCAAAAAGTAATGAAGCAGCTCAGAAAGAAATAGAAGAAGCTATGTCACGTGTCAAAGAAGCTCACAATTTGATTTCTGCTGCTATAGATCCAATGATTGGTATGCTTTCAAAAGACAAACGAAGTCGCAGCGGTTCCCGTAGTCGAAAGTCGAGATCTAGATCCCGTGGTCGCAGTAGACGTTCAAGATCACGGAAGAGATCTCGTTCGCGACATCGACGTAGATCCAGATCTCGTTCAAAACGTTCTCGATCCAAAGAACGTAGAAGAAAGTCACCTTCACGGAGAAGAAGTAGCTCTCGTAGTCGTCATCGTTCTCGGTCACGATCTAGAAGGTCAAGATCACGTAGATCAAGATCTAGATCTAGAGATCGTAGAAAAAGATCTCTACGGCGTAGAAGTCGTTCTCACTCCCGTAGTAAACGTTCTAAATCGAAATCTAGACGTTCCAGATCTAAATCAAAATCTAGGTCATCTAAATCTAGATATTCTGATAAATACAAGGATAAAGATAAAGATAGAAGTAAGGATAAATCTGATAACGGTAAGAAAAATGATGGGGATAAAGGTGATAAGGAAAAAAGCGAAAAGAAATCAAGTAAGGAAAAAAAGTCAGAGAAAGAATCAAAGTCAGACGAAAAGAATAGAGTTGCATCTGAAAATAATGAAAATAAGGATAAGGAATCCGTATCTTAAATTTTCAAATTCTAATGAACACTTATTTTTATTTTCTGATTATTTGGTTAACTTCAATTTATATAATAAGACGTAATTTATCTGTACAGTAAGCATATTATTCAAAGTTATAAAAACATATCTCATTCATATGTTATTACACGTTTATTTGGAAAAAAAATAAGAAACATTAGTTATTTTAATGTTAATTCTTGCTTGCTACTAATTATAGCTTTTGTAATTCATTCCTTGCTATAAATCATTTCTTGTTGTTTTATATGTATTTTTTTAGTTTTCATATACTTCAAAATTACGTTTCCATTACAGCAATAAATGCTATTGTATCGATAGAGGTATATATTTAAATATTTATTTTGCTATAGATGGATTTTCATAAACTGTTACATTTTCATATTTCTCAAGTTTTACTGGAACTGGTTTACGAAAACGATCTTTTTGAACTTGTTTTATTATACTTGATCGTCTTTTCATTAACAGCTATATAGAATGAAACCATATTTAATCATTATATTAAAACAATTTTTTGCTTGTACTGTAGATGAATTCCATTTAAAATTTTATGCAAAAGTATATATTGTTATTTGCCATGCTATTATTTCTCATTGATAAATTAGTATTTGATATAGAAGCCATTTCCAATGTATTATCTACTATTTTTTTATTTTGTGTTATAGTTTTTACTTCATTGGGGCCTAATCAGAAATAAATTATTAATTTAACATTAGCAATACTCTTATACATGATATCAAACTTACTTAGTAAATATTCATCGTATTGATCGAGTGGATCCATTCCAAGAAATTCGGATAGATTATCCGTATATTGTAGATCCATGAATATTATTATTAAAGTCAAAATAATACAAAAAATACCTATATGGTTAAATTAACAATGAATTAAGTTTTGATTTATTAAAAAGAAAGTTTAATTTTAAAAGATATAGTTTAAATAAGATAAAGATGTGCAACAAACAATTCTTACCACTTGCAAAAGACATCCAAAAATGTATACCAAAATGCAATGTTAACAATCCATTTTCAAAAGGTATAATAAGTGGAGTTTTATTACGTATAAAGACCCATAAGTTACAAGTTAGTATTTGTAATCCTTCAACTATTCCAATTAAATAAGCTGTGTATCAGCTTACAAATTGCAACATTATATTTGACATTATTCAGCAACTAAACGCAGTCCTCTGAATTAAGACAGTAAATTTAATATAAGACATCCATAAAAAATTAAATATAACAATTTATTGTTCTTATAAATAATTGTGTACAAAAGCATTAATGAGTATTTTATACGTATTATATATACAAACCATAATAAGATATGACAGTACCACCTGGCAGTTCGATAAAATCTACCAAATCATATACCTTCCCCATCAATAGCAAAATATTCTACAACCCATAAGATTGGAATAGGTAAATCTCTTTTTTGAGCACCTCGTAGACTTCTTTGTAGAAATCTATTTGAATAATGTACATATTGCCAAGGAAAAAGTACAAACTATAAGGTCCATGTCCAAGTTTGCCCTTACCCTATGTCCATGGAAATATTTCATTATATTTAATAATTTCATTTGATAATACTCCATTTTTTCTTCATTTTTTCCTGTAAATGTATTTGTACATTCATTCTAACATATATACTATATATATAAATATATAATATATTATATATATATAATATATATATAATACATTATATATATATAATACATTACTTATACATATATATATATATATATATATATATATATATATATATATATATATATATATATATATAAGTAGAAGGAATGATCTGCATAGATTATACCTCATATCTTTCAAAGTAATATTAACTGACCTCAAACTTATTTTTATACCAGTTACTGAATTTATATCTGCGTTATTTCCAGCTTTATAAGGTACGATAGTTTCTACAATACAAATTTACCATTCTTAATATCAGAGTTTTCCACTGAAAAATTTGTTTTGAATGATATAAATATTAGTAAAAAAAAATATATATATATATTTATAAATTACAGGAAATAATCTTATCAATCAAAAAGCATCCAATTGTTAAACTAATGCAAGTTTTTATGGTAACGTAAATACTTTGATAGCATGAAACAAATTGTATATAATTATATTATTTACTTTTCTTTTTATCACGAGTGTTAAATAAAATTGCAAATTTTGATTTTAAGTTACATTAATTGACACGCTCTTTGCTATAGCCTGCGAAAATAGAAACAAATGGTATTAATATAAGAAGAAGAACTGTAATCAAAAGGACTTCAACGATATCAAATAACACTTTTAGGGGGGCAAATATCGCGATAGAAAATCTTCTAATCTATCAAATAATTCCATTTTGAGTGTTAATATAAACAGTAAAAACTATTTAAGTAATAATATAATGAAATATTCTTTGATTATTGAAATATCCCTTGACTAAGTCAAAGGATTTTTATAATCTTATCTTGGTTTTCTATCTCCGGCTAATAACAAAAGCATTAAAGGAGGTTTATATTACAGTACGATATTTCATTTTATTTAAAAGATATATGTCGAATATGCTGAAAGTATATATATATATATATATATTCATCAAAATCATGAATTAATAACTAACATTCAATATCAGATAAATTCATGTGTAGATTTATATTTACGCGGTTTTTATTTAACGCGTAACGATTGGTTAATGCAAATTCAACTGTTTATTACTTTTCATCTTTTAACGTATGTAACTTAAGCGACAGGTATGGACAAAATATGAACTACGAACGCAATAAGGACAAACTATATCATCATTATGCTCCTATTGTATCATCGATCTATAAAGGTTATATCTCTTTCGAGCTTAACTTAACAATCGAAAGTTAGCGTGTTAAAGAAATTTTTATATATGTAGTAAAAATAATAGTACTTTTGATAAAAGTAAGAAAAAAGACTATATGTCAAATTATATTTCTTAGAAGATAGATTAATTGATAAGTGCTTATTAATTGTATAAATTTTATATTTTTCTTTCTAGTTAAACTAATACAAATATGGTACACCGTATTTAAGCAGTCATTAGCTCACTATTACTTGCGATGAAATACATAAGAAATAAAAGATAATAAGAAAAGTAGAAAGAAGATCGGTGATGCATATTTTAAATTTTGAGATATGTAGATATGATTGGGAGTTTAAGTACAATAGATAATATTTAATTGAAAAAATTTAAATAAGAGTAAATATAAAAACTATATAAGAATCAATGAGAATAATAAAGAAATTAGAATTTTTCATTGGGTATTTCTAAAAAATTATTTTAGAATTTTACTATATTTAATATATTTTATTTATTGAGCAATATAAAATATAAATACTTTAATGTTCAGTCGGAATTAGAAAGAAAAGATTTTGGAAACGTATAAAAATATGTAGCTTTACGCTCGATGGAACTTATGATATAACATATATTTACGTATGATTTAAGTTTAAAATGATATATACCGCAAGTAATATCGACTCAGATTTCACCGCGTGAAGGTTGCTGGATGTGAAGATCCACGGGGCTAATGGTGGACTATATTCTAAAATCCGCATACCGAGATGCTTTTCTGCTTCAGGAGCTTTAGGCTTCTTAACTAACAGGACATGGGTGAGACTTCGCTTATGGATAATTTCCGACACCGTCAGCTTCAGAGATAACGGATTAATAAACTCGATCGATCATGCTTTTGGTATATTAAAAATCAAAGCGCAATTTTCGATAGAACTTAATCTCGCGTTTGCAAACACTCACGCATCTGCCCGCCAAAAAATACGCAATAAGAAAAGATATCTTATGAATCTAGTGCGGAAAAATTTCTGAACTTTCCTATAAAGATCTAATTCTTTGATACTGAATTTTGGCCTTAGACGATGAATCCACGCTGATAGGTTGGTCCATCGATGATGGATCCATCCCTCGATGAGAAATCGCGTGCATATTGATCGTGTCTTAAAGTCGTTGCAATGTTGCTAGGAATGTTCTATTGTTTAAATGTTAGTAAAATAATCTTATTTATTAATGATTTCTTTTACGAATTTAAACCTATGTCTATTTCGCACAATCAATTTTATTTCTACGGTATTTCAAAATCTATTCCTTGTATGTATAAATTTTAAAATCATCGTTTCCTTAATCCGCGTTTATCACATATAAATCTATGTTTCAGTATATGTAATTTTGGATGTGCTTTATAGAATGTAATATTGTTTAATTATTACCTCATCGTACTCCAAGTGCATTGTAAATTGTTTAAATAATTATAAAGTTATCGAATCTATGATTATTAAACATAGCTGTACGAAAAGAGAATTTTGGTATTTAGTCCTTGGAGTACGAGAGGAAACTGACGTGATAACTCGTACAGTCCTTCAAATATTCTTTCTTGTTGACATTAAACGATCTACGCACGCTGAAAGAAAAATATTCTAAGTCCAAATCCGTCTTTCGAACTATGCGACGCTTTACGGAATGTAAAATTGTTTAATTATTATCTGCTTATATTTTGAGTACATTGTGAATTGTTTAAATAATTATAAAATCATCCGATCTATAAAATGATTGAATGTAACGGTACGGAAATAGTGCATTTCGACATTTATTCCTCGGAATATGAAAGAAGACTAACATAGTAATTTTCAATTTAATCTTCGTTTTTGTTGACATCAAACGATCGACGAAGAGACATGACGCGTAGCCAACAACCGCGAAATGAAATTTTATAGTATTGATATTTTAAATTAGAATTGTTTCAAGTTTCTTGTGTGATATGATCTTTTTAATGTTTGAGCGAATGTAGTGTCGTTTAAATATTAGTTTACTGAACTTCGTTTACTTCTATATTGTTTAAATAAATCTGTAATTACAGGAAGTATTAATTTTTAAGTTTTCTCGTTTAGAAAGAAACTACTTTCGAATAATTTGGCAAATATGAGCATGGTAAACAAGAAAAAAATTGTCTAGTTTACGGAAACAAATCGCACACTACCCTAACGTTTTTGCTGATTAGAACAATGTGCGCCATTATACGAAACTTTTTTTTCCATGAAGAATATCGAAAACAACATTTATGTCAACAGCGGGTCTAGATGTAATTCTTAACTGATATTGATAAACAAAGCCTCATTTCAAAGATGAAGATTTAAGTTAGGACTAGGCCTTTTTAAATTTTTTAAAAAGCTTTATTTTTATACATAAATTATTCTTGAAGAAACAACACTTTTTTACACGATTTTTTTCAAAGAAAATACAATTTTTTCAAATAACCATGTACTCGCTTAAATCTTCATCTTTAAAATGAGATTTTGTTCATCAAAATTGGTTAATAATTATGGTTGTACTAATTGTTGACATAAACCATTATAAAAGCAGGAATGATAAATGATCCTCCAACTAAAAATTAATTATTTCAATTTTATAATAATAAATGATCTGTATAATTTTATTGATTGTCCGTGAATTTTAAGTAAATAATGCTTTTATTCATATATGTCGCTATTTATTATTATCGAAAAGATTGAGATTTTAAACTGTTGTTATCGATCGAACATTGACTTCCTATATTATCGACCTCTTCGTATGGCGCTTGTGTCGATTAGAAATTGTCCACTAAATGTTACTAGAGATTTCCATACTTAATTCTATTTAGTATATGGGAATAGTGTAAGCTGACGGGTATCAAAACATGATGATAAAGTGACAATTTCATGATTATTGCATTACCTTCGTTAACATAACTGTAATAGAAAACTGCAAATTAGTGATGCAGTAACGTAAATAAAAACAAAAACATTGATTTAAATAAGATAACGATATTTTTACTTCATTTTTGAATAAGGTATGGTATGCCAGATTTTTTATAGAAAGTTGTTCGAACAACGATAGGTAGATTAGTAAAGTTTCATATGTTATGGATATAATATCGATTTAGTTTAATTGTAATATGTTTAGAAAACAATATGGAATATGTAACGTTTTTATAATGCTTCTTAATGCTCTGTAATAGAACTTTTTTGTACATTTAATTACGTAACTGAACGTTCTTTCATGATATAATATTCGAATTGTTCTCATGAGCACATTTTATCTGATAGAATTCATATCAACAAAAATTAGATTTATTTATTTAATTTGGATTATTATAAATAGTTTTTGCTACAATAACGAGATATTATTATTTGTATGATGAAAGGAAATAATTCGTATCTCGTTCATTTATCATACATTACAGGTTAAGTTTAATTGAATTCTTTCATTTTTTATGTTATAATTTATTTTTTTTTAAAGATAGATTATTGTTACAATCGACGATCAAAGAAAACGATTCTTATTAAAGTAAAATAAAATAAAAAATGTTATGTTCATTATATTACAGGTTATATATGTATACGAAGTTTGTTTATGTGAATTTTTATTGCAATCTATTAATTAGATAATTTGCGTTATATTATAATTTATAATTATTAATAGATTTTATCTGTTTCCTTTTTTTTTGTTTCAGGATAAGTTCGTTACAATCAGTGGGAAATGTCAAACAGCTTATATAAATATTTATTAACAGCGCATATAAATATAACATATGTGGAAATCCTTTGAGTATTGATTACTGATTCTTACACGTAATTATATCGTTGGTACAGATCAAACAATTTCTTATTGTTACAATGTCACAAGCCGATACTACTACTGCTTCAGT
Organism: Vespa crabro; assembly: GCF_910589235.1. Taxonomy (NCBI): domain Eukaryota; kingdom Metazoa; phylum Arthropoda; class Insecta; order Hymenoptera; family Vespidae; genus Vespa; species Vespa crabro. The sequence goes on along the minus strand of NC_060958.1, from coordinate 6,069,029 downwards.
ATCTAATAATCAAAATGGCGCAGTGGCACATAATAATCGTACTTTCACTGGTGTTATTGGACCAGCTTTAAATAATAATAATATGAATACTGCAAGGAATAATAATAATCAGAATCCATTATTTAATGTGCGAGATAGATTATTTCATGCAGTTTTCATCAAGGCTGCATTAGCTTATGCACGAACATTTCCGCGACCTGTTAGAAGATTTATAGAGTTCATAGTTTTGTTAAAAGTAAGTATATTATTAGAAAAATAATGATAAATATTATAATATAATGTAGAAGTATATATATATATATGTATATACATATATTTTTATTTTTTAGGCAATACTGGCTTTTTTTGTACTCACTTATATTCACATAGTATTTTCGCGAGCACCAACAAATTGTTTAGAACACATAAGAGATGATTGGCCACGAGACGGTATATTAAGGGTAGAAATTCTTAGAAATGGAGGCGAAGATTATAGCATAGAAAAAAGTTATGCGAAAGAGGAAAAGTTACGACAAGAAAAGATCGATGATTTGGCTAGTGATTTAGGGATATTGACACAAGATGGGTAAGTATGATAGTTATTAAAAAAAAAAAAAATGACAACATGTATACAATGTTAGTTATGATCAAGTTTGAAATATTATAAATAATCTTAACATTTTAAATAATCTTAATTTAAATTTATGATAATTCTGTCCTTATTATAAAATAGTAGATTGTCTTTTATTTTATAGTAGATAATTATTTAATAGGTTTATAAATATCGAGCCATCTTCTGTCGATGAGGGGCAAGAAACAATTCATGTGTCTAATGAAGATAACTACGAAAATGTTACTTTACCTATAAAAAGTGTGGATATAACGAGTTCAACAATTTTTGGAGAAACGCAATATCCGAATTTAAGTACAACGAATGCAACGAGAAGCCCGTCATTAAATGGATTTTTAAATGGATTGAATGGACCCGGGTCAGAGGTATACTTAAGAATTTTTAAAAGAGATTTTTTTAAATGAAAGACTTGTATTAAATGAAGTTGTCAATATCGGTACAACGTTATTTTAGACATCAATTAAACATATGTTAGACATATTACAACTGATAAATGTACAACAGGATAATGCAACGCTGGAACAAGAATCTGATAAAGACGAAGTGATTCAGCCTTTGAAAGATCATTCTGCGGATGTCGAGAAAGTATCAAGAACAGGTAAATATTTATATAATTATTAACGCTGATTTAACAAAATATCTATATCTATAAAATGTTTATTTACTTTTGGATATTACTAATCTGTTATTAGTACTTCCAGAGGATGGATATATTGTGGAATATTCTTTGGAATATGGCTTCTTGAGATTATCACCTGCTGCACGACAAAGATTAAAAATACCAGTGAAAATTGTTACGTTGGATCCGGTAAATGATAAATGTTTTGGAGATGCATTTTCAAGATTAATACTGGATGAATTCTTGGGTTATGATGATCTGCTAATGGCAAGTATTAAGACATTAGCAGAGCACGAAGATAATAAAGGTTTCTTAAGGTAAATAAAATATTCTAGTGTAATAAGTATCTATTAAGAAATACATATATGAAATAAATAAATTTCAATTCGTTTTATTATCATTTCTTTTAGAAATGTTGTAACCGGTGAACATTATCGTTTCGTTAGCATGTGGATGGCAAAAACTTCGTATCTCGCTGCATTTTTTATCATGCTAGTATTCGTAAGTATCATTTATACGTATGACTTTAATATCGTCCTTCCTATTTCTTACTAATACTTTAAATAAGCGAATCTTTGTTAATTTCTTTTATGAAATGATAGAAGGGGTCACATCTTTTTTTATTCGTATCTTTCTTTTTTTTTGTCATTTCGTGAGACGGATCGCTATGGCACGTTGACGTTTGACATCAAAAGTGAGCTCTTGATGTATCGTTCGGAAAGGTAATACCGTACGAAGACTCAAGTTAAATTTACTTTCACGTATACGTTTTCGATGCAGAGTTATTCCTTTCCGTCAGATTACCTACACGATAGAGCAGGGTGTGTAAAAGGATATGGCAATCAATTTAAACTAACCACCCAGCGAGGCAACTCGCACATAGACTTTCTACCCTCCCCAGTCCTCATCATAGCGATCCCTTTGGAGTTGAACCGGTGGTATAAATCAACGTTATTAGGGGGCATCATATTCGTTGTGGTGGCCCCAGGCCGGTAATTTTGTATCAAATTGTCATGAAATACATCGTGTTATCCCATGACCGGAATTACAATATTTATTAGGAATTCTCATCGACATAAAATCAAATTGAATCGTTCCGGACGTGTTTAGGATCAATTTTAATTATACACCTTGATCTTCTAATATCTTGTATTTCTTTTCTCCAACTTTCGGAAATATTTGAGAGAAGAAGATTGTCCCTTTCCCATCTTTGACGAATCAAAAATCTAATATATTTCAGGTATATTCATAGTCGGAAGATTTTCATCAAGTTTCATCCATTGTATGGATTGACTCTTACGAATGCTTCGATTTGTAGTAACCGAGAAGTAACAGAAAGGGATGGGGGAGGGAGGGGTGGAGATAGAGAGAGGGGAGAGTTCTAGTTACGCTCGTGCTGTTACACGTGAATTCGCTTTAAAGGTGCTTTACCTTCAAATGTACCGCCTTCCTCCCTTTCTCCTCAAACGTTCTACACAGTATACATGGTCACGTGTACAGAACTGTTGTCTCGCGTTGGCTGTGTATATTACACCTATATTCGTACTGTCATGTGCACACGATGCTTGTGCCGTCATTCAAAATTTATCCCGTTCATTAACCGTTTTACGAAATCCCTTTAATTTTTCTTATTAATTTTTATATCATATGTGGCTATTGTTATTTTTTGACATACATACATCTTATTCGGTTTCGTTCGGAAAACTTCATTATCGATTGTTATAATCGATCAAGAAGGAAGATATAGGAAGACATAAAGAAGAGATAAGAGTAGGATATTCTTTTTTTTAAGGATAATTTCGTATTTATTTACGATCGGTGGTATCGTACGTTTAATTGATTATTTTAATAAGTACGAATATAATTTTGTTTTGTTATTTGTAATAATAGGAATTGTACGAGTATAATTCGATTGTGCAAATGACAATTGAGATAGTTGTAGAAATGTTATAGCTTAGTAGATAGTAATTATAGGTTATAAATAGGTTATAGATTAATAGAAATAATGTACGGGAGTGCGTTAAAAACAATGGAATATTAATTTTCCATATGGCGTATGCGTATTATTGACAATTATCAAAAAAGAGAGATAGAGGAAGCAAAAAAAAAGAAGAAGATAAAGAAGATGATGATGAAGAAGAAGAAGAAGAAGAAGAGATCGATAACAATTTTCCAAGCAGAATTTCTCGATAAGGGATGGATGCGTCCTCGTTTGCAGTTATTGGGCATCGCTCGATAGTAGATTATCTTCGGTAGGGTGTCAGGTGGTACTTCAATTTCTACGGGTCGAAATACAATTGCATCATTCGTTCAACCCGGTAACCGAGTGCGACCGTTCCGCTTTTCAATTTACTCGATGCTAAACCTTTCTCAGAGCCGCCAACTCGCTTTGCTACTGTTGAAACTACTGTGCCTCTACGAAATATTAACAGAAGCAAATCCAACCCCCTATCTAGACCCTGTTGTACAGTAAAGGTTAACGTGTTTTCTCTCTCTCTCTCTCTCTCTCTCTCTCTCTCTCTCTAACTTCGTTTCTATTCTAACGCGAGATAGTATCCTACATAATGAAAACAACTCTGGGCTCGAACTAAACTCGACTATACAAGGAAGAATTAAGCCTGGAGGAGGAATCTGTGCGTTACAGCTTATGCAGCTCGTAAAGATCCTTTGAGGATAGAAAGAATGATTTTTGTTATATATATTATATATATATTATATATATATATATATTCATATATATATATATTATATATATTATATATATATTATATATATATATATTCATATATATATATATTATATATATATATATATTCATATATATATATATATGAAATATATTATATAATTATATATATAATTACTTATTATTTAAAAAATTATACATTATTTAATATTTTATTATTTTATATGTATATGTATATATATATATATATATATATATATATATATATATATCGATGAAAATCATTTCGTCGATGACCATTGCGGAGATATATCAGTTTTCTATTTACGAACGAAATTTGAAAAAAATTGCGGCTTCTTTTTGGCTCATTTTATTTATTTTCTTTTCCCATTTTTTTTTCTTTGTTCTTTTGAATCCTGGAATCGATTTACATATATTGATGTTCTTATGACGTAATATTTGTCACTGTTTCAGACCGTGTCGATATCGATGTTGCTTCGTTATTCTCATCATCAGATCTTCGTTTTTATCGGTAAGTGATAATTATTATTATTATTATTATTATTATTCAACGTAATGTCGAAGATATATCATCTCTTTCGTGTAGAAAAAAGAACAAAAAAGAAAAAGAAGAAAAAAAAGGGGCGTAGTTATTTCATGTCTCTAATGTGTAAGATAGATTTTGTGTCTTCTTTTTTGTTTTATTAAATAATCATCTATTTTGAATACTACGTTATGTTTATGTATTAATTGTTCCGACACGATCTCTTCGGTCCATTAAAATTTAATAATATAGTTTAATCTTAGATATATTCGTACTTTGAAAGCAAATGTTTGTATATGCGCATATCTCGCTCAGAATAGAATACAAGGAATACGATCTGTGGCATCGCAACTATCATTACAGATAAACGGCATTCTGACGTAATGATTGTTTAGCTGTTACGTCAGATATTTCTCTCTCTCTCTCTCTCTTTCTCTCTATCTCTCTCGCTTATTTTGCCGTTCCCCTTCTCTTCTACTTCTCTTGATCAAGAGAAAGATAAAAATCCCTGACGAAGTTGTCTTCATATTCATAGCAGTGTAGCTTATCGTTGAAGAGTTGTCAGTAGTTTCTTATTCGACGTCCGTCAAAATGGAGTTGTCTTTTTCATCATTCTCCAGTTTCTATATACTTTTAACTACTTTGATCGCGATTATAGCGATAAAAACGATTTCTTTAATATATTTCCAATTTACATATTGGAAGAAAAAGGGTATACCAACGGTGCTAAATTATCCTTTTTTCGGATTGAATTGGATGGTTTTATTTGGCCGAAAGTCATTTCAAGAGTTAAATATACTAATATATGAGACATTACCAGGTGCAAAATACGTGGGCTCTATGGATTTTTCAACGCCATTATTGATAATACGTGATCCTGAATTATTGAAGGAAATAACGGTGAAACAATTCGATCATTTTCCTGATCATCGTGGTTTCGTGGACGAAACTATAGATCCGATTTTCGGTAAAAATATTTTTTCATTACGTGGTGAACGTTGGAAGGAAATGAGGAATACTTTAAGCCCGTCCTTTACAGCGAGTAAAATGAGGTTTATGTTCGATCTCGTTTCCAAATGTTCGAACGAATTCGTGAATTATTTCGTCGATCATCCGGAAGCAGCGAAGGAAATCGAAATGAAGGATGCTTTTACAAGATATACTAACGACGTGATAGCGACGGTAGCTTTTGGTATTTCGGTGAATTCGATGAAGGACAGGGATAACATATTTTTTCGAAAGGGTGTCGAATCAACTAAATTCGATGGGTTATTGAACGCGATAAAGTTCACCTTATTGCGTACCTGTCCTAAATTCATGAAATTAATAGGAATTGGCCTCTTAACTCCATCTACGGCTAAATTCTTCAACGATATAGTACGCGAGACCGTACAGGCACGCGATGAGAATGGTATCATTAGACCGGACATGATTCATTTGCTTATGCAAGCAAGAGATAAAGAATCCAGTAATTTGGATATCCAAGATATCGTAGCTCAAGCTTTCATCTTCTTTTTGGCTGGTTTTGACACGTCTTCGACGTTGATGTGTTTTATGGTACACGAATTGGCGGTGCATCAAGAAATTCAAGATAGATTGCGTCAGGAAATCGACGAAGTATTGCTTCGGACCAACGGTGAACTCACTTACGAGGAACTTTCTAAGATGGAATACATGGAAATGATTATAAACGAGACATTAAGAAAATATCCTCCTGCCATTTTTCTCGATAGGCTTTGTGCCAAACGTACGGTCATTCCTCCGTCTTTACCAAATGGCAAAGAGATAATCATTGAGGCTAATACATCAATTTGGATACCGTCTTTCGGTTTTCATCACGATCCGAAATATTTCCCGGATCCGGAAAAATTCGATCCGGAAAGATTCAGCGAAGAAAACAAACAGAATATTATTCCTTATACTTATTTACCGTTCGGCATGGGCCCTAGAAGATGTATTGGTGAACGTTTCGCTCTGATGGAAACGAAAATAGTTATAGTAAATATTCTTAAGAAATTTATTATCAAACGTACGAGTAAAACGACCGATCCTGTCGTATTTGATAACAATTCGTTCAATCTAAAGATCAAAGGTGGATTTTGGATCAATTTGGAACAAAGAAAGAATTGACGAGAAAGAGAAGAAAAAATAAAATAAAAAAAAAAATAAAAAAGAAAAAGAGATCGTAATTTATAAGATCCAGTTACTTAAAAATAATTTCTTTTATTGTTTCCCTTAATTCCTTATCGAAATATTTACTGACAGATATCCATCCGTTAGAATTAATCGATCGATTTCGTCGATACGATTCTCAAACCGTGTTAAATAGCTTTATACGTTAATGTTGACTTTTTTTTAATCGTACGTAAATCCATAAGCACTATTGCAGCTTGAATAGTAGGCTTAATGCCTGATAATGAGGATAATATTCGCTAACGAGTATTCACGATTCACTGTATTGAACTGCATCGACATTTTCGAATAGCGCATTACTGACAAGCTATGTGAGAGATCAAGAAGAGGAAATACATATATACAATATATATATCTATACATATAGATATACATACATATTCATAAATCGTTCAATCAAGTCATTCTCTATCGTATTAGAGCGATATATCTTGCAATTTTTATTTAATAATTGATAATGATGTTATTATAATTATACATTGTATTTTTAATAATTAAATTAATTAAAACACTAATTATAATAATTCTTTTAATACGAATTGTGTAACGTGTATGATTATTTCAAGAGAAATAATCTCTCTCTCTCTTTTTGTTTTTAAAGAAACATTAAAACGATCAATATATTATTACTCGTTTCCATTCGTTAGATCATTATTGTTTTTGCGAGATAAACGTGATAAAATGAGAGACGCGATACTGATAGACGTAACCTCTACATTAATTGAACTCGAGTCGTGCGTGACGCGAGTTACATATTTATACATTTTAAGAACAAACATACGCTTACAGAGCAAGACTATGGTTGTAGTTTTAAATACGTTGATAGAATAGAAACGTTTAGATAGTAGTATTTAATTTTTTGCGCCTTTGTTTTTTTCTTCCTTCTTTCCAATGATTATTGATTTCCTGATAATCAAGAATTCTTTGAAGATATCTTTGCAAAAAGAAGATTCAGAGTTATCAATTAATCAAAAAATGATAAGATAACAGAAAGTTCCACTAGTTTTCTACGTTCAATGTAATAATCGATTTATTATTAATTTAATATTAATCGGAATTATTATTAATATATTAGAATATATATTTAAAATCGATAGAATCATGTTAGATTGCGATAACGTGATTTTCTTCTTCTTCTTCTTTTTATAAATACAAAAGTACTCAGAATTATTTGTAATTTAAGAATATCTTTTGAGATTGTGAGTTACAGAATGATATAGAGATGTCGGCAGTAAGAATACCTTTGATTTTCGAAGATCTAATCTGATAGCGAAAGAAGGTAGATATATCTTGCAAAGGATCATATTTTTCACGTTACTTCGCGCCGTTTGATCTTTTAAATTTATCTATCTATCTATATATATATATATTTACTATTTACAGTTAAATTTATCTATATATATATATATATAAGAGAAGAAAAAAGAGAGTTTGATTGTTTGCAGGATATAGAACCGTTTGTCCCTGGTTACACATAAATTTGACCCTTGGCAAAATCGAGCAAGTTCACAGGATAGTCGACAAACATCCATGAGAGCAAAGGTATCTTCTAAGTCGATATCTTCTCTGTCGTTTCCTTCCTTTCGGTATCAGATGTGCTCTCTCTCTCTCTCTCTCTCTCTCTCTCTCTCTCTCTCTATCTATCTATCTATCTATCTATCTATCTATCTATCTATCTATCTATCTATCTATCTATCTATCTCTATCTCTATCGCTATCTCTGTCTCTATCTCTATCGCTATCTCTGTCTCTATCTCTATCGCTATCTTTGTCTCTCTGTCTCTCTCTCTCTCTCTCTCTCTCTCTCTCTCTCTCTCTCTCTCTCTCTCTCTCTCTCTCTCTCTCTCTCTCTCTCTCTCTCTCTCTCTCTCTCTCTCTGCCTCTGCATGTGTACGTCCCCGAACTAAGTTTCTTCTTCAAAGCTTCTGCCAACTTCCTGGAATATCGCTTTGTACCTTCGTACCGTTTGACTTTATCTTTGAACCAGAAGACCGGCTAAAAGGGGATGTTCAATTTGTCATTTTGTTTGACTAACGCGCTTCGGAGATGCTCTGTTTCGTTAGGATGATCTCCCTACGAGTCTGAAAAAAAGAAGAAGAAGAGGAAGGAAAAAAACGAAAGATATGTTTATATATGTGTATAAATTATTAATTTTGTTTTGGAGGGAAGTAGGTGAAATAAAAATGGCAGAGAAAGAGAGAGAGAGAGAGAGAGAGAGAGAGAGAGAGAAAGAGAGAGAAGATTAAGGCATGAATACTTATGATAAACAGATTAGGGTAGATTTAGATTATAGTGATTATAGATTTAGATTAGTTATGTATAGATGAAATGGTTAGCGCATCAGGGGGTGGCATGGAGAGCTGCATCAAACGAATCTAAAGACAGATTACTCAAATAATATATATATATATAATTGAGAGAGAGAGAGAGAGAGAGAGAGAGAGAGAGAGAGAGAGAGAGAGAAAGAGAGAGAGAGAGAGAGAGAGAGAGAGAGAGAGAAATTAGTGGTTGCGGCCTATACGCAGTTAAGAGAGCATAGAGTGAATGTAAAAATTATTGTCTGGTTGTTTAAACAGTTAAATTACGGAAGACTATTTTCGTAAGGTAATCGTTTGAAATACAAATTTACATGGAAAAACATCGGCGTTATTTCTCTCATGTTCGTTGGATCTTCTCTCTCTCTCTCTCTCTCTATATATATATATATATATATCTCTTTATCTCCGCGTTCTATCCTTAGAATTTCGGATGTTTCACTTAAAAATCAATTTCTGTCAAAGTTTTTCCCATCTTCTATATCCCATCGATGCTTATCTTTGAATTATTATTTTCCTATAATTTAAGCTTTACTATCTGTTTTCTCTATCAGATCGAGCCGTACGAATCTTTGTAAAAAAGTCACCTTTTTCGTTATCATTTCGTTGATATATAGATATTTTATTTTACTTCGAAGATCGATATGATCTTGATATTACCTTGAATATTGATCGATGACAAACTCGAATATCTTGAAATCTTTATGATCGATGACAGAAATGGAATATACATTGAAAATATTGTCCTGTTTGTGTGTGCTGTGCTATGTTATATGTATGTAGAGAGGTTATTAAAAAGAAGAAGAACAATAATAATAATAATAATAATAATAATAATAATAATAATAATAATAATAATAATAATAATAATAATAAAATAATAATAATAATAGTAACAAAAAATAATAATAATAATAACAAACATATATGAGTTGGCATGGAAGATAAGATAAAGCAATGACTTGATGCGCAAATGTGGAACGTGACTTTTGTATTAAACTTCTTAGTGTCATCGAACTCTAATCGAAATATATAATTGTCTCGAGTGTATCGATATCAATGCGAATGTTCGTCGAGTGTTTAACCCGCTTTCCTTTTTCTACTTCTTCTTTTTCTTTTTTCTTTTTTCTTTTTTCTTTTTTGTTCTTTGCATGTTTTCTTCGATTTTCTTTTGCAAATTCTTTCGAATTATCTTCATGGAAAAGTATGCGAGCGAGGAGTTAGAAGCAAAGAGGACGCGCATATTGTTGACCTTAAAAAAAAAAAAAAAAAAAAAAAAAAAAAAAAAAGAAAAAAGGAAAAAAAAGGAGGAAAAAAGAACAGAGAAAAAAGGATAAAAGAAAAGAAAGATGTTAGTATGCCGTAAACGAGATAGTAGTGTGGTCGCTATATCGTAGAAAATCGTTGTGGTATATAACTAAGGGGGAGGGGAGGACGAAGTAAGACGCCATGGAGTTTTTTTTAATAACCAACGGGGGAACGGCAGTTAGTCGGTGATAACTTAAAATCTAAAATTCATTGAATCTCCAGGACTGTCGAGAAAATTTGTAACCGACGATGCAGGTCGTATCGTAAAAAAGAAGGACACCAGGGACGACGATGCATGGAAAAGAGAAAGAGAGAAAGAGAGATATAGATAGATAGATAGATAGAGATAGATAGATAAATAAATAGATAGATAGAAAGAGAGAGAGAGAGAGAGAGAAAATCAACAAAAGAAACTTATGCATCAGTTCGTAACGCAATTGAAACGTTTTTTATTTTATCTCATATGAGCTCGTTAATTTGTTTCTTTTTATAAATAGGGTGAGTTAAAAGTTTTTAGATGGGCCAAAAGTTGGTATGTGATTTTTCAGATTTCCCCTTTTTCGAGACTGTTCAGGCTGATCTAATTTCAACCACCTTTTTCCCTTTATTTCCCCGGATTATTAAAACTACAAGAGTCTAACTTCTGAAAGATGTTCTGGAACCGTTTTGGGGAAGGGGAGTAGGGGAAGAAAAAAAAGGAAGAAAAAAACAATTAGCCTAAAAAGTTTGGAAGAAATGCGTAATTATTGATTTTGAAAATTACCTAGGAACTTTTGAACTCATGTCTATATTTTGTAAAATCTTTTAATGTTCTTACTTTCTTATTATTCATCCATTTTTAATGTCGTGCGTTCGATGATCAAAGAGAGAGAGAGAGAGAGAGGGAGAAATGGAGAGAGGGAGGGAGAGGTAGAGAGCGATAGAGATAGAGATAGAAATACATCGACCAACGTATTAGTTCGTCTAGAATTACTCTGTACGGATTTTGGTTCCATCACGGCGTACGGACGAACTTTGAGAGAATTTAAATCAAGATTGACAAAGTTTTAAAATTAATTTTTATCGAGTTTCGAAGTGTCCCCCGTCTCTTTGAACGCTTCGACCTCGATGCCTCCAGAATGCTCCACTTTCGTAATAACCTGCTGCCAGGCGAGATCTTCGCGCCGGAAATCTAATAAATATTAAATTCATAGATACTGACGGGGCTTGGGCGGCATCGGCGATGTCGATGATATAATGTTTCATCGGAAGCATCGCGTTCTATGTATTTCAACGATATCATGAATCATTTATTATATTTATAGTTATCTTGTTAGCTCATTTATTCTGATTACATTTCATTATCTCGTGTATTTTATTTATTTATTTATTTATTTATTTATCATACCTGTTTCTCATCGTTTCAATGTATTTCTTTATTAAGAAATCTTTATAATGAATTATTTATAAAAATGTTGCAATGGAAAAAAAAAAGAAAGAAAAGAAAAAGAAAAAAGGAAACATAACAAAAGAAGCAGCAGAAGAAGAAGAAGAAGAAGAAAAAGAAAAAAATAATGTCGATGCCTTGAAAAATATTTTCATCCGTATGTATCCCTTTTTTCTTTTTTTTCTTTTCTTTCTTTTTTTTGTTTTTTTGTTTCGAAACAGTGACAGAAAAAGAGAGCATACTTGTCGTCAACTAGAACGCTACGCCGAAGCCCATTAATCGATATTACGTTTCCGTTCTGTTACAGTGGATCTTCTACAAATGTTGGAATTCAACATGCCGGTGTCGTTTCCAGCCGCATCCCTTTTAACGGTGATTCTGGCATTGGTCGGTGAGTATAATCAGACAAAGAAAAAGAAAAGGATATATATAAAAAAAAGGTCCTTTCGATTCGAACGAACTTCTTTTTCCTTATCTTCTCTTTTTGATATTCACTTGAACTCAGCCAGTATTAAACTCTCTCTGTCTCTTTCTCTCTCTTTCTCTGTCTCTTTCTCTTTCTCTCTCTCTCTCTCTCTCTCTTAGTATTTCGTTATCCTGATGAAAATTTAACGGAAGTTTTGTCGTAACTTTTGGCATTTAATCGAGTTAACTTTGGACATTGTCGAGTTGAAAAGGAGGTGGAGGAGGAGGAAAAAGAAGAAGAAGAAGGAGTAGAAGGAGAAGGAGAAGGAGAAGGAGAAGAAGAAGAAGAAGAAGAAGAAGAAGAAGAAGAAGAAGAAGAAGAATAAGAACAAGAACAACAACAACGAAAAACACATACAACTACACACACATACACATACACATACACATACACATTCAAACGGGCTCAATGAAATATTTAAGGTCTCCTTTTTTACTAAATCACAGCGTCAGTGTGTTCCGAGACTACTCTCTTCGTTCCCTTGTCGGTACGATGTTAGCTTCGTTACAAAGCTGATTGGCCGGGACGGTTAACCGAGGATTCTGCATAAATTTCTGATGAAGGCGCAACAGTTGGGTAACCCGCTCGAAGTCCATTTAGGAAGAGGCCGTCAAACGGTGTATTGCTATAGTCGTCGTTATCCTCGTCCTCGTACTCTCGATGATCCGTCCCCAAATTTCCATTTCAACATTTCTGTTTGAACGTTAACTCATTCATTCCGTACTCCTTCTTATATTGCAACTTGTAAATACGAATCTAATATGTATGTATTTATTTAGACTTTTTATTAGGTACGAACGATGTCTCGTTGAATCTTTAATTTAAATTTTATTAAGCAGTAGTCATTATTTCGGGAGAAAAAAAGTTTTCAAAAGTACCTTTAGGATTATTTAGTTTTAAATAGAAATTCATTTCTATTATCCCTCGTTTAGCCGATTTGCATCAAATTAAATCTCGATTTCGTAGTACATGCTAATGTAGTAGATAGGTAGATAAATATATATATATATATATATATATATATAATATCTATATACGTTGGTATATACGTTGGTCGGCTTTTCACTGGCTTATCCTAAAATTCTCTACTCGCGTTTGGATGGTCCGACGGTATCGCGAGGCCACCAGTTGCACGAGAGCCGGCAAAATGGCAAAAGGAGCGCTAAATTTCCGGATTCGGGTTGCAGAGATCGTAGAGTGTGTAGTCCTCTCTCTCTTTCTCTATTTCTATTTCTATTTCTATTTCTATTTCTATGTGTGAAAGTATATGTGTACGCGTATATCGAGTTTAAAGGGTTAGTCGTGTAGGAAAAGGAAAGAAAAGGAAAGGAAAGGAAAGGAAAGGAAAGGAAAGGAAAGGAAAGGAAGCCTCAGGGAAGTTGTTATCTGAAGTAATAGGTTCCGGTTCCTGTGTCGCTTCCTGCCCTCCATCCGTCATCCTTCTCTGAGTTTCTTTTCTGAAAATCCTAGCGATTTCCTCCTTCGATCCTTCTTTCTCAACCAAATCTTTATCTTCACTTTCTCTTTTTTCTTTTATTTTTTTTTTTACACTTTTTACTGGCCATACTGCACATGTGGTACTTCGAACGCATGTTAACGAGTTTTCAAGAACATCCAAATGCATTTTTATAAAACTATTCCATTTTTCAATCTGTTATTACAAGAAGAAAGATCTTTCGATAGGAGAATCGATTGATATATGTACATACGTATGAAATTTCTTTCGATAGAACGAAAATAAAATTTGACTTGAGGATGGAGATCAGGAAACTTTGATAAATGAATTAATGAATTGTAAAAGAAATAGAATTCGACATCGATATAATGGTTCTTTTTTTTTTTTTTGTTTATTTTTTGGAACAAGAAGCAAATAATATATTTATTCTTTTATCGGGAAATAGGTGAAATTTTTGTTTGACATGATTTCGTCAAACAGGTTGAAAATGAAAAATTTGCAAATATCTATTAGAAGTATACATAATTTTATTCGTGCACGTTTCTCTCTCCCTCTCTCTCTTTATCTATTTATCTATCTCTCTATCTCTGTCTTTTACACATACCATCAAATCGTAATCTTTTAAGGAAAATTTTTTAAGGAAAATTTTAAAGAAAAATAGGATAATTGATGATCAGTGAAATTTTTCTTTTCCTTTTTTTTTACCCCGTTTTATTTTTATTGCATTGTTAAATAAATATACATATGTATGAGTGTATGTACATATGTATGTATATATATTACTTAGTTTACATCACGATTTAATCGACGCCTGAAATGATGCGTTCCGACGATGTAACGTCGCCGTGAAATCGTCTACGCGTCATTCAGCATTTACTTCCGCTTGGGAACAGCGATTTTGCATAATGGAATGTCAAAAGAACCGGAGAGTAACCGGCAGGAAAGCGCGTTAGTAACGCATGATCGACTATCCAACATGCCGTAAACGCATTCTCAAGAGTACTACCAACGTGTCGCATTCTTTATATTGTTTTCTCTTTCATCCATTTAACAAAACAAAGATCTTGAGTTTTGGTGAAATTTTCTTATGGAATTATGTAGCTTCTTTTTTTTTTTCGAACTTGTCGATCTTTTTTATTTTTTTTCCTTTGATCGAAAATGTTAGAACACAACACAATAGAGATTGTTTTTTGATATTTAAGGGGGAAAAAAAAGGAAAGAAAAGAAGAGAAAAAACACAAATGAATGTTATGATAATATATATCTTCTTATTTGAAATCGAGTTAAAGGGTGGTAGATTCTACTGTGTTTGCTGGATTTCGTATAACTTCGAGAATGGTATATATATATATATATATATATATATATATATATATATATATATATATATATACATATGAAAATAACTAAGCAAAACGTTATTCGCACGTAAAGGCCACACCGAGGGTGACCGCTAGTGAAACGCAGGAAAACAGGCTTGTCAAACGTAGAGCTGTTGGGATCGTTGCTTCCGTTGTTGGAAATGCTTGATGGAATTTCGAGTGGTCATAGGTCGTAGTTGTCGAGAAAATTGTACGAACCGTGGGTTGGTTGGGTATATCTATCAACAAAGTGTGGATATGTTTCTGATGGGACGTAATGGCAACGGCAATGCCATGCATACGGCTTTTCCCATACATAATGGATTCATATAAGTTACACATATATATACATATATATATATATATATATATATATATATATATATCTCGTTGTACTAAATTGATTTAAGAAACTGGAAAACATGATAATATTCCTTTTTTTATTATATTCGTATTATTCAAAAATATTTAATAGATATCGATTTCTAGGCCAATAAATAATTCTGTTATACCACCGCCTCCTATCTAGGTATATAAATTATAGCACACACATACATACACACACACACACACACACACACATATATATATATATATATATATAGTATGTATATATTCTATGGCAAGCTTTGAATGGAACTCAAAGGACATCGTGGCCGGTCAACGAGAAATATTATGTCCATTAGATCGCGCTGATTTTCGAGGTCCCTGCGAAATTGTCAGCGGTCGGAATGTAGTAAACGTAGAGAAGGTGGCATAGCTCGACCATTGATTAACCACATTATTAGCCTTCTCGTTCCTTTAGACAAAAGCTTTTGTTGTTACATTCGCTATATATCATGGGTAAATATTTTTACATTTACAAAATGAGAATATCTATACTTTTGTTAGATACGAGACGTTGTCGTATGTTAATTTCGTATTTCTAATGGACGAATCGAAATCGAAAAAGATTTTTTACGTCTTCGATATAAGTGTACTCTCTTTCCAAAGGTTAAGTACTTTATGAAGGAAAAGAAGAGTTTCTAGAGAAAAGGGTGCTATTATTGTGATCAGACCTAATACACTTGGCTCTCTCTCTCTCTCTCTCTCTCTCTCTCTCTCTTTCTGTGTGACTGTCTGTCTTCCTTTCTTTCTCTCTTTCTTTGTTCGAGCCCTTGGCTTACCAACATGAAGTAATGTTCGGCTAGCATGCATTTAAATGAGCGCATTATCCGGACATTATCCGACGTAAGGAAGACCTTTCGGCATGAAGACACTCGATATATAGAACTGATTCATGTCCCGCGATGTCACAATTTTTAATCGAATCTCAAATGAAGACATTCTTGAAATTCATGCCCGTGAACGAACTAACGACTTCGGAAATATTTTTTTACCCTAAATAATATTTAACACAATTATATTATTTTTCCTTTAGCATTAGGATAATTTACGATAATTACAATTAGGATAATTACGTTATGAATAATTATTTTTTATTATCATTTAAATCACTTTCAATATTATGATTTATATACCTATGTACGTAGGTATGTAATTATTTTATTAATCATCGAATGTATCTATGTATGTATGTAATTAATTTTATCGTGAGAAATAATAATAATATTTCAAAAATCTATATGTGTGTGTGTGTTAGAGCGTATGACTTCAAATTTATATAATGTTATAGAAAGAGCAAGAGAGATAGAGAGAAGGGTGAGGGGGACAAAGAATGACAGAGAGAGATAGAAAGAGAAAGAGAGACAAAGAATGACAGAGAGAAAGAGAGAGATAATTTACGTTAAAACTGTTTTTTTTCGAGATAATAGGTACCTATATAAAGTTCTAGGAAACGTGAAGGATATAGATGAGATCGGGTCTTAAACGTAAATAAACATTGTAAAATGCCTAGGAACATTGAACGTTTCGATTCACATTTGAGGCTAGGTCAGTAATTTGTGGAAATTATTCAACGAAATTGCTCGAATCTTCGACGAGAGGTTTTCTAATAATTATTACATTTTTCTATATTACAGAGATTAAACGACGTTTTGTATTTTTGATAGTTAGATATGTACGAATAAATTGTTATAAGATTTTAATTTATTAACATAAGAAACTCGTAAATACGTACAATTTATCTATATTTCTTTTTAAGTTATTAAGTTATTTGTATTCATTTTTAATCTTTTTCCAAGTAACGTCGCCAACACACATTTTGGATAGACAAAGAACAAGAACGACAGTTGTCACACACCAGTAGTGACATTAGAATTCTTAGAGATACTCGTTTTCTTCGTGTTTTGTGTCGCCTACTGTCTCGGGATCAAGAAACTAATTATCCGACGTTTTGCCCTTAGTCTCCGGCTCATTTATCCTCCTCTTTCCGACTACGTTCATCCACTAGCACCGTCATTCTTACCACCCTACTACAGCTCGCATAATATACGTTTTGTACCCTTGTCTTTTTCTCTCTCTTTCTCTCTCTCTCTCTCTCTCTCTCTCTCTCTTTCTTTCTATCTCTTTCTATAATATTTTGCAGGAGAACGAATCTTCGAAAGAGACTCTCTTCGACGATCACTTTTCATAGTTTCTTTTTCCTTTTTTCTCTTTTTCTTTTTTTTTGCGAAGAACGATCAATAAAAGAGAGAAACAAATTTTCAATTATTAATATGCGATGGAAATTATTTATTATTTTTATTTATTCTTTCTTTTTTTTTTATATAATAATTTTACGTTCATTTTATTATCGATATATGTATTTATTCGATTATTAATATTTTGTATAATTGAATTATATTTGTATAGAAAGATCGATATAAACGTGCTTTAATAATAATTTAACATATGTGTATGTGTGTGGTGAGTACACGCGCGTGTATTAATTTGTTTGTCGTGTTATAGAATATGATTAAAAAAATTAAGGTAAAACGATTTTCAAAGAAATTTTTTTTTCAATTATCGTAGCTAAATCGAAAGAGCCGTATATACGTACCTTATATACGTATTACGTGTCGCAAATATTTTTTCTTTTTCTTTTTCTTTTTTTTTTCTTTCATGTAGCACGGAATTAAGAAGTCAATGTTAGTTGCAAGCTTGTCAACTTATACTGAGCGTTATTAATCACATTTCAGACGGCGTATTTTTCAACGTACCTAGGTACTCGTTTTACACTCTCGTGACCTGCCGACGACACGCCCTGGCGGTACTTCTTTTATTATTTCCGTGTGCTCCCCCGTGGCTTTCCATATCATTACAATGCATTAGGAAACACGCCATTAGATATAGTACGACTCACACAATCACTATTCTATCGGACGTATTACGTTACGGTACTTTTGTTAAATTCTCTTCTTTCTCGTCGGTTTTTTCTTCCCTCCTTTTTTTTATCTCGTTTCTTTTTTCTTCAGTACTTTTATTCAGTTAGTATTTTTATTAAGTAATATTAAGCATTTTGTAAAACAAATGATATCGGTATAAATAATTATGTATCAGGATTGCTTGCCGCAGGATTACGTTAGGATTACTTTACTCATATTACAAATCGATATTTTATTATAAATATTGATGATTTATTTGAAATAGTTTTTTTTTTCGTTTAATTTGAAAAAAAGACTCGATGAAAAAATCCGTAGGCATTCGTCACGTTCGGCTTCTTCTGTTTTTTTTTTTCTAATTTAATATCTCCATCAATTATTCATTTGTTTCAAGATACACATTGAATTAACGTCGTAGAAATTAATTATTTAGTTAACTCAGACAAGTATGTATATGTCTTATTTCGTTTCTTCTTGTTTTTTTTGTTTTTTTCCGACACAAATAATTGTCAGTTGGTTCATATTCATGAGTCAATGTTTTTTTTTTTTTTTTACTACAAGTTATAATTATAGTATAAATTGTAGAAAAAAAAGTTTTTTTTTAACAGATAACTGATTAAGAGAAAGAGAGAGAGAGAGAGAGAGAGAGAGAGAGAGAGAGAGATTGAGTGATTGACTGCAGTAAAGTTCATCTTCACAATTTCAATTGCGTACAAACGTTATATAATTTTCTTTTTTTTTTCTTTTTTTTTTCTTTTTTTTTTTTATATGTACATACATATGAACAAATATTATTTGTAAAAAGTTAATAAGTTAAGCAGGATTCATGTTGAAATAGAGGCAGAGAAAAAGAAAGAGAGAGAGAGAGAGAAAGAGAGAAAAAAAGGAGAGAAAGATAGAAAGATAGATATAGAGTGTAATCGAGCCAGTTATCTCATAATTTAAATTGCAACGAATCGTAATCGACTCGGTGTAACAACGTTGAGATTTAAGAGTGGCTCGATGTGCGTTTTCGCACGGACATAAAAACGAGTATACGCGTGTGACCACCGCCTCCGCCTCCGCCACCGCCTCCGCCACCGCCTCCGCCACCTCCACCTCCACCTCCGCCGCCATCGCCATCGCCATCGCCATCGCCATCGCCATAGCCAACGCCGCCATCGCCATCGAGTCATGTATCGTCTCGTTTTAATGCACATAACGGAAAGCTCGCGTATAATATTTTATCACGAAAACACAACGAATCGCGTGGTAGCCATGTGTCGGACTTTTAATTGCGTGGAAACTATTCGATTAATAGCAGCGCAAACTCGCGCTCGAACGAATCTTCGATAGCACCCGATCGCCACACACACATAAAGAGAGAGACAGAGAGAGAGAGAGAGAGAGAGAGAGAGAGAGAGAGAGAGAGAGAGAGAGAGAGAGGGAGAGGGAAAGAGGGAAAGAGGGAGAGTATCGATTATACGTTTCGTACACGAATTGTTTCGAGTTTGTCATGATTAAGGTCGTCTTTTATTATTAAACTTTTGATTTCACGAAAATGCTATAGCGTGGCTTTTTCCTTTTCTTTTCTTTTCTTTCTTTCTTTTTTTTTTTTTTTTTCAATGAATTCCAAAAAAAAAATAATTAACTTTACGAATTTTTCAAACTCTTTGTCGTATTGCTTTTTGTTTTCTATATTCAAAAAAAAAAAAATAAATAATAATAATAATTAACCTTAAGAATTTTTTTGTTAATTGTCTGCAATGTAATAGTCGATTATTATTTTTATTCTTTTTTTTTTTTTTATTTTTTCTTTTCTTTCTTAAAGAATAATCATATATAATTTATATGCTAATACATATTTAATTAATCAATACATAGATACATATTTTAACTGTTTATTATTATTTTAAAATAAGATTGAATAATGCATAATATTTGTTTATGCGTGTTTAGCGAATGCATGAAGATGATTTTCCCGATGAGAAAATTCAATTAGATTAATTCGGAAATATGCGATTTGAAATATTATGTATGTAGATAGATCTGTGTATGGCGTTAATAGGATTAATTTTATTCAACGTTTCGGAGATAGACGAATGATCAAGTACGGGCCGACGCGTAAGTTTTTGATTATAACGAAAGTCATATTCATTCGGAAGAGAGAAGATTATTGTTGTAGTGGAAGAAAGTACAGAGAAAGAGAGAGAACCAGTGAGAAAAAGAGAGAGAAAGAGAGAGAGAGAACCAGTGAGAAAAAGAGAGAGAAAGAGAGAGAGAGAGAGAGAGAGAGAGAGAAAGAGAGAGAGATGGTTAAGAAGAGGGTGGCATCGAGTCTTATAAACTTAACAGCATAGGATCATTAGTCACTTTCGTTTCTACTCTTTTTTCTCATTCTTTTCGTATACGAAAGGGAACTTTTTTCTTTTTTCTTATTTTTCTCTTCGTCTTCTCTCCTGTGAGAGACAATCAGACGAAGTCGTAAAGCATCGTAAAAGTTTCGTTTTATTTTCTTTTCTCTTTATTTTATTATTTTTTTTTTTTTTCTTAGTAAAGTTCGTCGAAATAGTCGAAGGAACAACATAGTTTTAATTTGATTTTTGTGATTCGGATGTATATGTATGTATACGTGTGTGTGTATATATAATTGATAGATATACATAAATAAGTTTGTTTATATGTATTACAGGTATGGAAGCAATAATGTCGGAGTTCTTTAACGACACCACCACTGCATTTTACATCATATTGATAGTTTGGATAGCCGATCAGTACGATGCTATATGTTGCCACACCGCTGTTACGAAAAGACATTGGTTAAGGTAAGGAAAAGAGATAAAATATATATATGTTGTATGTATAACAGAAAATAAGAAAAGGAGAGAGAGGAGAGGGAGGGGGATATATCCAAGTATCAAGTAAATATCAAGTAAAATATCTCATATCGTATCTTACGTATTTATGTACGTACGTTCTAACTCGTAAATAATATCTTTCATATATCGTTTATTTTACCATCGTTCTATTTATTTCGTTCAAGACATATATATATATATATATATATATATATATATATATATAGTATAGCATAGTTATATCTATATGCTCGTAAAATCGTACGATGTTTATATATTTACATATTTAATCTCGAATCGACGTTACGAAAGTGAACCGTTAAGGTTTTAAGAACGTAAACGGTTGGTAAAAGAAAGTTTCCCGAGCGATAAGAAAAAGAGATAAAGGATCTGGAAAAACCTGATAGAGAGAGAGATAGATAGATAGATAGAGAGAAAGAGAGAGAAAGAGAGATAGATAGAGACAGAGAGAGAGAGAGAGAGAGAAAGCAGCGTTAGTATAGTGCGTAGAAGCATGGGGGTTAGAGGCAGGATGATCGAAGGAGCATTTAATTAAAAAGGATTAAACTGTTTCCCGGAAAGCCGTTGGAGCGTTCGTAGACTCGGTTACCTTGTTCCTCTTCCTCCTCCTCCACCTCCTCTTCTTCCTCCTCCTCTACCTCCTCCTCTTACTCCTCCTCTTTCTCTCTATTATATTCTTCGGCTCTTGAACAGGCTAAAACCAAAATGATCAAAGTGTCCTTATTCTAGTCTCCTTTGTTAAACGTTTCTTGGTTTGTTTCGCTGTTGAGAGAAGAGACTCTTATTAGAGATTATTAAGAACTTGTGTGTGGATATTATAATTTTTACTCGTTGTATATGTCTACTTTTTCTTTTTTGTTCTTTTATTTCTTTTTTTCTTTCGTTGTTTTTCTTTCTTTCTTTTTTTTTATTATTTATTTTTTTTTAGGTACACCATCTTCATAGTTATTTAATGAACTGTATCTCGTCTTTAGATATTATAATTGTTGTTCTTGTTTATACCTACTTCTTCTTCTTCTTCCTTTTTTTTTCTTTTTTACTTACGTTATCGATTCCTTTCGAAGTGTATCGCTTTATTTCGAACAAAATTAAGACATCAATTTTTTTTATATTTATAATTAAATGAAATATAATAATTTTATATAATATATATATATATATATATATATATATATATATATATATATATAATATTTTGTTATTTATAATTGAATGAAAATTTATGTCGTTGGTGTTGTTTCTTTGAACTTCGAAGATTTACTTTGTGAAAGCGCGTCGATACGTTTAAATTCAGTGATCCCAAATGAAAATCATTGATCTTGCACGAAAGAGGAGGTAGCTACGATAACTTAGCTAGCGTTCGGTGGTCGTTCAATGGGAAGAGGACAGTTTCGGACTTTACGCTCGATGTACTTTAGATATACCTACCACGTACTGAGAGTGTGAATCGAGAGATCCGTCGGAGTATCTCTACTTCTCATAGCTATTCTCTATCTCGACTATGCTCGTTTGAACAAAGCGTTACAATCGCACGATACATTAGAGACGTTAGAAAACGATTAAACAACATTCACCGGGTCGTTGATGTTTCACTATAGAATTAGAACGAACGAGATGGACTTTTGGTTGAACGAATGAAAGATATACTTTTCTTCTTTTTTGCTATTTAGTGAATATTTTCATGATCGTTTTCTTCTTCTTCTTTTTTACAATTTCTTTTTTCCTTTCTTTTCACCACAAAACTCCACTTTTACGTTCCACGATTTTATTTGAAATGTCAATATTAATTTTTTTCGACACTTTTATGCAGCCTTATGATTTAGGCTTTTTTCTTTTCTTTTCTTTTCTTAAAAAAAAAAAAAAAAAAAAAAAAAAAAAAAAAAAAAAAAAAAAAAAGATTAATCTTATTCCTTCTCCGTCAATCGAATTCAACCGAAAGAGAAAATTTGCTTGATCTACTGAAGGAAAAGGAAGTAATTCAATAAATCATTATTAACATCATTTGGAAAAATAAATTTACATTCAATTTATATACAACGTACATATTTCTTATTATTCATCATCGATTAGATTGGATATCGTATTTAACGGGGATCGTTGAAATGTTCTAAGATGATAGATAAGTAAGTTCGGTTGAAATTTAATTGTTGGAATAATTAATAAAATTTATTAATTTTTTTTTTCACTTACCAAAGGGTCGATTAATTTCACTCGCGTACGTTGATAAAATTTCGTTTGGTTGTAATTAACGTAGTCGTAGTTAAACGTGTAACGTATTTTAAAACGTCGATTAAGAATGTTCGAAAATTGCAAAGACATTTGGTATTATCGATAAGTTAATTCACACACTGTTCGCTATGATAATCTTGCTTTCTTGCCGGCTACTAGATAGTATCTGCTTCTGGATTCAACGAGAGATAGAGATACAGATAGAGATAGAGAGAGAGAGAAAAGAGGGAAGGAGGGAAAGAGAGAAAGAGAGAGAGAGAGAGGTAGGAGACCACAGTTGAATACCACCAGACCGGCTGTTTCCATGGGTCATCCGGTTTTAATTAGAAGACCGACTTCCGTTTACATGCGGTTTAGCCGATAACTCCGTATTCCTATTCTCCCTTTCTGTCTCCCCCTACCCCTGCCTCTCTCTTTCTCTCTCTCTCTTTCTCTCTCTCTCTTTATAATCTAAATCCCTTCACGATCAGAACGAACAACGAAGAGATTAACGGAACTATCGTTCTCGAATTATTGAAATTATTGTTTCCTAAATCGTCGGATATAAAATTAGAAAGTATTTTATGAATATTTTCTCTCTCTCTCTCTCTCTCTCTTTCTTTTTCTCTATTTGTCTCTTACGTTGATTTTTAATAGGTATATATATATATATATATATTTTTTTTTTTTTTCTTTTGCTCTTCTATTTCTTTTATTATTCTACATGTCTCGATCATTAATATCTATACTATTAAATCCTTACATAGAATCAAATACATTATATCTTTTTCAAATACGAGTAAAACCCTCCAGGGTATCTACAGCTATCTACCTTTTCACGTATCAGCACCGTTCGACAATCTGAAAAGTAAAATCTAGATGGTACTCCAAGGATAACCATCGGTTTTGGTTTCGCACATAGAGGAAAAAGGATACTTGCTATGCAGTCGAATGGATATCGCTCGAAGGGAAACGATAGTTTCTACTGAAAGTTTCGATGATCGTGTTCTATCCTGATACACGCAAGCATTCAACCTAAACTTACGTATTTTCATGTTAGTTTCATAGGAAACGGAATAGGAAGTTTTTTCAAGTTCGTTCTTCTCTTTTTCTCTCTCTCTCTCTTACACACACATACATATATACAAACATACACATTCTTTCTCTTTCTATGTTTTTTCTTCGTTTTCTAGCTTTACCAATCCTCGAAAGAAATCATTCAAAGAAGTTCATTATCTATTTTACGATTTACTTTTTTACGATTATCTTTTATTATGAAAATAATCTTACGAACAAAAGTATGCGTGAGTTAAGAAAAATGAATGAAAAAAACATGGAAAAGAAAAGAAAAACAGAAAGAAAGAAAGAAACAAACAAACAAAAAGAAACTACTACGTTTAAGGCGTTCGAATGAAATAACATGAAATAATAATTCTATTACAATTGGAATCTCTCTATGAGTCTCCTTCTCCTCCTCCCCTCCTACTCCTTGTACTCACTTCTCTCCTCCGTATCATCACCTCCCTTTAAAGCGCGTTTTCGTTATCCAAATATTTCGAATATACCAGATTTAAATTTTATTTTAACGTGCGTGTTTCAACAGAAGTAGGACGATAACGAATCGAGGTGCCAATCATTCAATCTGAAGTGTCGGACCTCTCTTTGCGAATGGCAGAAAGAGAAAGAGAGAGTGAGAGAGAAAGAGAGAGAGAGAAAGAGAGAGAGAGAGAAAGAGAGAGAGAGAGAATGAGTATATGTATATGTTATGTATATGTATATGTATATGTATATGTATATATATATGTATATGTATATGTATATGTATATGTATATGTGTATATATATATATTATTTCTCACGTTTACGTGCGAATCTCATACTATTTACAATGCGTTCTCTATTTTTGTATCAATTCGTAGGCATTCTCAACGAATACGAGCTTCGAATAATCTCGAGTTCTTACGATGAACAGGAACGAATGAACGAACGAACGAACGAACGAACGAACGAACGAACCGTGACATTTTCACGGAATGAATGCACGCGTCCGATGCAATGTTTACGTTTAATTACGTCTCTTTTCTCTTTCTCGTTGGATCCACGTTAGAGTTACACGCTTACATGCATTTTACTTTCCGTTAACGGCCTAGCGTGGAGATATCCTATTTTAGTTTGTTAATTTCATGAATTGTTTTGTTTTGTTTTGTTTCGTTCAGTTGTTTCTTTCTTCCTTTCTTTTCCTTTTTTCTTTCTTCCCCCCTCCCCTTCCCCCTCACTCCGCCCTCTCCTTGTACTTTTTCTTATGCAATTGCACGCGCGCAGTTGAGCGACATAAATATTTCAATATTTCTCTTTTGAATGTAGGTTGACGTTATTAAGTATTCTATTATAATTCTCGATGCATATATATATATATATATATATATATATATATATATAAGTTGTATTCATTTTCTTGGAACATTCTACTCGGTCTAGAGAAAAAACAAGAAAAGGGGAAGAAAAAATAAGAAAGGTAAAAAAAAGTCGAATATTTGTATTACATTTTTTACTACATGCACATGTATCTCTCTCTCTTTCTCTCTCTCCTCACCATCTTCACCGTCTTTCGATCTGTTTTAAGTGTTCACGGAGTTTCTTTGTGTTCTATTCTTTTAGATTTTGTCTTAGCTAAAGTTTCTACTTCATTCTGTATCGTGAGAATCAACGAGAGAACGTTAAAAGGGCTCTTTTAAGATGGCCCATGAGCATGAGAAAGAGAGAAAGAAAAAAAGTGGGAAAAAGAAAGAGAGAGATAGATAGAGAGAGAGAGGGGGAGGGAAGAGAAAGAGAAAGAGAAAGAGAAAGAGAGAACAGACTCCGCGATACGATTTTATTTCTTCGAAACGGCCGAGGATAAACGCAATCAAGCAATTGCTTCTACAGGCTCGACAGGTTAAAACCTCAACCGTGGTAAGAGTTTCATCCATTTGTTCGACGATTTAAAAGGGTCGCTATCCACACTTTACGCACATATGTACATACATACATACGTACATAGATACATACATAGATACATACATAGATACATACATAGATACATACATACGTATATAGATACATAGATACATACATAGATACATACATACGTATATAGATACATAGATACATACATAGATACATACATACGTATATAGATACATAGATACATACATATGTATATAGATACATAGATACATACATACATACATACATACATATATATATACATACATACATACGTACATAGATACATAAATATGTACATACATAAATACATAAATACGTACATACATAGATACATACATACGTGTGTACTCGCTACATACGCTTGAATGGGCCTGCGTGCGTCATTGAAAACAATTAGAAAAGTGCTTTGACGATAAACGTTCATGGTAGCTTAGAAGTTACGAACTCGCGTCTCTTAGGATTTTTGTTTTTGTTTTTCTATTTGTTTTCATTTTGTTGTTTGTCTTTTTTTTCTTTTGTTTGTTTTCGAATATACGTATATAATACAATGTTCATCGAATTAATTTTTAAATAACAAAGAACATTTGTATATAATGGATTGTGCATATAGGATATAGATAAAAAAAAATATTTATTACCTCTTATATAAGAATTGAAAAAATAAATATTTAAGTTCGTTAATATAGAAACTAATGCGTTTTATAATATTGTAATAGTTGTCGTAGTCGTTGTTGTAATTGTTGTCAACGATGAAAAGATTTCTACCTGCAATTGAATCGAATATATATTTGAAATTCGTATATGCCCGAAATGTGTTGGAGAGACGGTATAAAGAGAGAGAAAGAGAGAGAGAGAGAGAGAGAGAGAGAGAGAGAGAGAGAGAGAGAGAGAGAGAGAGAGAGAGAGGAGAGAAAGAGAGAAAGAGAGAGAGAGAGAGAGAGAGAGAGAGAGCGAGTGCGAGTGATCGATCGAGGCCTGGTTAACAAACAGTGAATTGTGGGTAATGAAGCGAAGGGAGGAACAGACGTTGCGGCTTTATCGTATCATAGGGATTTTAAATTTCCCACGGAAAGGAAGTAGAATTTTTGTTTTCGTCGTCATCATCATCATCATCAACATCATCATCATCATCATCATCATCATCATCAACATCGTCATCATCATCATTATTATCATCATCATCATCATCATCATCATCATTATCATTATTTTCTCGAAAGTTTGTTCGAACGAAACTAACGTGGAAAGTTGTCGAACGAGTGTTTCGTTGTCTCGTACACTCGAAGGAAAATGATCGATCGTGGGTATAATAGATAGATAGAGGGAATGAAAGAGTAGGTACGGAAAAGGGGATGCAAATGGCTTCGCATTATTAATACTATTGTGTTTGGATTGTTATCGTAAGTTGCAGTCGGTCGGGGAAATATTTAGAAAGAGTTAATCTTACGAAAAATTATTCTCCTTATCGATATATATATATATATATATATATATATATATATATATATTTATATGTATGTATATAATGTATTTATTATATATGTATGTATATAAGTTTTTTTCTTACGAATCAAATCGTATTCGATTTGTATATAGGAAATGGCATTAATCCTTTTCAAACGCACACATATGTATATATGTATACGATTATAAAGATTCATAATTGATCACTTATATCGCGTATATTTGTTTTACTTTTCTTCTTTCCCTTTTTTTATTTCTCATTTCTTCTTTTTTTCCTCTCTTCTCTCTCTCTCTCTCTCTCTCTCTCTCATTTATATCCGTACAACAAACGTAATTATTATTAGCGAATTATTACACGAGCTCGCATTTGAAAGAACGTAGAATTTTCCATGTTAAAAAGATCAAGAAAATGGCGACGTTGAGTCAGCGTTATTTTTCTGGACGTCTGCGGTCATATCGTCGTTGACAGTACGTATTATCAAATCGACATCGGACTGAGTTCGAAGGTCGTCGTTAAAGATGGCAGTGAAGACGAAAGAACGACGATAACGTAGACGACGTAAACGTAGACACACCGGTGGTTTTAGGTGTCACTGAGTTTAGATGGGAAAGGTGAACGGGAAGGGAGATCTGCACTTTACTTTAGATCCTTAACGTAGTCCTGGCTCCTTTCTAGCAACCAGATAACGCACGTTTGCTACCATTTCAGCCGACGAAGGGCCAACTCACCCTTCTTCGGTATTCCGCTTGGCTGACTAACGTAGAGAGCTGGGTATTAGGAGACACGTGCCTCTTTCTCTCTCTCTCTCTCTCTCTCTCTCTCTCTCTCTCTTTCTCTCTCTCTATATATATATTTTTTTTCTCTCTTTATATATCTTTCTTTTTCCAAAACCTCTTTTCACCCCTACTGATTTTCGTCTTCTTTCCACTAGTACACATGAGATCATCAATGTTACGACAGATCCACTCTTTCTGTCTGAATATATACACACTTTTTATTTAACGAAGCAAATTTCTAGGTCTTTTCTTTTCTTTTTTTCTTTATTCTTGTATTCTCGAATATTTTCGTTTAATTGTTTGAAAATAATGTTTATATTCGTATAATTTCGAGTTTCATTAAATCGTTTGAAAATAAACGAGTTAAAAAGGCGTTCTCGGGAAGGATATCTTTGTTGTATTTCTTAAAAGCGAAAATCGTTTCGTGGAATGAGAAAAAGAGAGAGAGAGAGAGAGATGAGGATCGTTGATGCGTAACGAGAAGGAGAGGAAGACGTCGACGACGTCGAAGACGACGAAGACGACGACGACGACGACGAGGACGAAGTCGACGTCGACGTCGACGAGATTGGCGACGGGCGACGTCACGCGTCGACGGCCCGTAACAAGTGGCGCGCCGGAGTGCTTACAATCAGCTGGGCTTGTCCGCAAATAACATCGGGGGATGATTATGATTGAATAAGGTCCGTAATTGAGGCTATTGAGCAATTATATAAATAAAGCGAGCCGCGGTGTCTACAGGCAAGTGTGTGTAGGTATTGGTAGTTGAGATATATAGCGTATATATATATATATATATATATATATATATATATATATATGTATGTATGTATGTATGTATGTATGTATATATATATGTATGTATATATATATATCCTCCGTGTAGTGGGGTAACAGTAGGACAGAGTCTCGTGAACGCGAGCGAGGGTTGTGTTGGCAGGCCAGGGGTGTTATTTCAGCATTATGACCGTAGGACAAGGAGGAGAACGTGGTGTGTGGCGGGGGGAGGTAAGGGGAGTGGGTGGTAGGGTGAAGAAGGGAGATCGCACAGGCGGCAATGCACGCTTGCTGAGCGGCGGGGTACCGAGTTAGGTGGTGGAAAATTACAGTGCAAACATCAGCTATACCCGTATAACGCGATCCGTGGAACACATCACGTCGGTGTTTCGCATCAGGCGGGGCCGATGTTCTCGAATTATCCCTTCTTGCCAAGAGAGCTCGACTCGCCCGCTCTCGCCCCCGCCATCACCACCCTCTTCTATCACCACTATCTCTCTTTCATTCTGTCTCTGTCATTTACTCTGGGTATATTATCGTGGTATATGATATTCGTACAATTTTTTCCTATAGTATGCTTGGTATAAAAGGTGCGCAAAAATCGATTAGGATCGTAACGAAAAAGTTGCTTTAAAAATGTAGAGGGAATACGAGAAAGTAATCGTGAATATCTAGCTACCCCTCCTCTGTTAGGTACTTCAAAATATGTTTCTCATCGTCGAAGCGAGAGAAGGAAGTATTAGAGTAGAAGTATAGTGAAGCTGTAGAAAGAGAAGAGGAAGGTCGCCTCGGAAAAGTGTAATTAGTTCGTCCGTCCTTCGTCCGCTTTCTCATATTTACTTTCCTCAGCCGGACTTGGCGCGTACAGAGTATTGCGAAGGTGTGCGAGAGAGAGAGAGAGAGAGAGAGAGAGAGAGAGAGAGAGAGAGAGAGAGATGCGGAGGTGGAGAACAAAAAAGGAAAGTGCGAACCCTAGGAGCTCGATACCCCTCAGAGTTGGCGTTTTAATCAGGGTGTCACGCTCGTCTCGGGTATCTCGGTGGTATCTAGGAGGCTGTAGAAGAGGAGGTAAAGAGGGAAAGCTGAAAGAGGTGGGGTGTTAAAAGCGAAGGAGCGTCAGACTGGCGCCAAGGCGAACAGAAGTCTGGCTCCGGCACCGACGGACGAAAGAGACTTCATTTTCCACGAATCGTCCTTTCGCGTTCCGTCTATATACGATCGGTCAATGCTTTTCTTTTCTTTCTCTCTCTCTCTCTCTCTCTCTCTCTCTCTCTCTCTCTCTCTCTCTCTCTCTCCCCTTTTATTATTTAGGTAAGTTAGAACTAGTGTTCTTGCGACAGAGTGTAAGAACGTTCGATTTTAAGCTAACCAGTATTTCTCTCTCTCCCCTTCTCTCTTTCTCTTTCTCGTTTTTTCTCCTTTTTTTTTTCTTTCTTTCTTTCTTTCTTTCTTTTTTTTTTTTTTTTTTTTTTAGTTATCTTTCATGATAAAATATTGATCCACTGATGTGAAATTTAATTAAAACGAATGAATTTCGTTAAACATGCACGCATTTAAGTAAATAGATAATCACTTACGACTACGGTCGTTAGGTTCTTGATAATAATTGGTGTTACTATTAAAGAAAATTAGGAAGGATAAGAAAACGAAAAAAAAGAACGATCGTCCACAATTTTGTTTTTTTTCCTTCTTTTATCGTAATTTTAATCTTGAGGAAGGTGTTTTTGATAAATTCAAAGATACGTAGAAAGAGAAAGAGAAAGAGAGAGAGAGAGAGAGAGAGAGGGAGGGAGGGAGGGAGAGAAAGAGGGGTGATTAATGTTATTAGAAAGAGTAGCGGGACGCGTTTCAGCCGTGTGGTGTCGTCGTTTTGCACAGAAACGAATATACATTCGAGCTTTCGTGGTCCATCCATACGGTATTTGCCGCACGACAAGGCGCATGATTAATCGTAAACAGCGGATAGAAAATTAGTCCCCGTAAGATAATTAAGGGGACATAATTAATTGTCTTGACTCCGTGCATACAGACGGGAATACTAAGCAGCCTGTCAACCGTGCATAGAAAAATGCTTTTTCCGAAGAGCTTGACGATCCTCTGTGTCTCTCTCTCTCTCGCTCTCGCTCTCTCTCTTTCCCTTTCTCTCTCTGTTGCTTTCTATTTATCTCTATTTCTCTTAATTCCGTTCGCGAAAGTTATTTTCAAAAGTACCAACGTATATATACAGATGTTCATTCTCGTTTCAATACACCTATTACTTTTTATTTTTCGTTTGTCTCTTTTTTTTTGCTTAAAAATTTCATATGGATATAATTCTACTTCTTGCATTAATCGAATGTTATTATCATAATATATATATATATATATATATATATATATATATATATATATATATATATATATATATATATTGTTTTTGTCTTCTTTTTTATGTCTTTTTTTTTTTTATTACAGAATATAAGGCAAAAGTTTCTAGGAGAATTATGAAAATTTTCTAGGTGATTTAAAAAAATTTTCAATTATACTTTTGCCCAACTTTTCGGGCTAATCTTTTCGTTTAGTTCGTAAGAAAGTTCCTGGTCTTGTAGTTTTATGATACGTAAAAAATACATAATGTGTGTGTGTGTTTGTGTATATATATATATATATATATATATATATATATATATCTAGTAAATGTGTGTATATTATAATTTTATTTATAAGGCAGAAAAATCAAGAGTATCGAGAAGACATGAGAAATTACGTCATATACTATAGTTCGTAGCATACACACACACACACACACACACACACACACATACACATATATCGCGAGACCTTGTTCTCGAAACAAGTCAGCGAAAATTGATTTCTCTCGTAATATCCTTCTCGTTTCTTCGTGTCGGGGAAGAAGAATCCCTCATTCTCATAAGTACATACATCGTCTCCCGAATCTTTCGCGAAGTAGGAGTCGCGAATGGAATACTTCGGATTTTCCTTTGATATTCGAAGATTCTTCTTTGGACTTTTCAGGATGGCTTTTGCCGAAGAAGAAAATTCCCAATTACGAAGCGTCAGTTCCTTTGAGACCGTTCGTTCCACTCACGTTTTTCCTTTCGCCAGACGTAAATTGATCGGTAACAAGCGAATATGAAGGAAAAGTTCTAAAGGAGAACGCGAGCTTCTCGCACAACAGCTGATGTGTTGAGTTATTCCTTCTCTCTTTTTCTTTTTTCTCTTTTTTCTTTTTTCTTTTTTCTACCTCCCTCCCTCTCTCTCTCTCCCTCTCTCCCTCTCTTGATGTCTTTTCTTTTTTTTCCTTTTTTCTCCTCTTTTTTTTTCCTTCTCCCCCTTTATGATCCTATCGACATCTTTGCTGGACGTTGTTAATCGCAATTTAATGCGACCAAGCTGTGCGCTTTCTAATTGACGATTGAGCATTAAGAAGCTTGACGTCTTACGTTTGAACAGTTTCGAATAATTTTCTCGAATCGTGCTATGAAAGATCGATGATCTTTCGGAAATCTCTTAGAATTATGCGCATGTAAAATTAATTTATCGTGTTTAGTGAGTCAGAGATAACGCCAGTAAAATAAAGAACGAAAGAGAGAGAGAGAGAGAGGGAGGGGGAGAAAGAGAAAGAGAAAGATATAAAATAATCAGCGATAATTATTAAAGACGATTGCATGTCAAGCCATTGTATTGATCCTCGAGATCATAGTCCGCGCCATTTTTTGGTGGAGGGGAAGATAATACAAATAAAACAAAAAAATAGAAGAGAAAATATAAAGATTAGTGAGATCCGTTTGTTTATTCAAAGTTTTATCGTATTATCGTCCACGATAAATGTAAAATAACGAATAAATATTGTATGTGTGTATGTGTGTATGTATTCTTGCGCATCCGTAACTGGCTAAGTTTAAGTATATAATGAAGAACTAATGAGAATAAACGAGGACGATAGCGATCTTCGTGTC